>NC_067155.1:52487797-52516638 GCF_903995435.1 Acomys russatus | reverse complement strand
TTTTCTTGTTTGTTTTTTTGAGAGAGATGTGTGTGGCCCTGTCTCTATCTCTGGTCCATGAGGGGAAACCTCAAGTAGAATATTTGATCGAAAAGTAGGAGAGGTGATAACACAAAGGTGTCTTTTAAAAAGGAGTAAGAAATGAAAAACTAGAGGAAAAAAATAAAGTATTCTGTCAGAAAATAGTTATGAGGGGCTGGAGAGATGGCTCAGAGGTTAAGAGCACTGTTTACTCTTTCAGAGGTCCTTAGTTCAATTCCCAGCAACCACATGGTGGCTCACAACCATCTGTAATGAGATCTGGTGCCACCTTTTGGTGTGCAGGCATATATGTAGTCAGAACACTGTATACATGTACAGTAAATAAATAAATCTTTAAAAAAGAAAGAAAAAATAGTTATGAGGCTTGTGTTTTCATGGTTTTAACATGTCACGTCTTTGTTTTTTTTTTTTCTCTCTCTCTCTCTCTCTCTCTCTCTCTCTCCATTTCTCTAGTCTGTTCATTACCAACAGAGGTAAGTCTTGTTGAATTTTTTTTGTTCTTTTTCTGCATGTGAAATCTTGATATTAGAGTTAATGTAATAGCTTCTGTTTTTCATTTCCTTTCATTTGATAGTGTTTCACCCTTTTATAAAGAACTTTGGATCAGAATACTTAATTCTCTGTGTATGTGCCTTTTCTTAAAAAGACTTATGTACTTTTATGTGAGTTATGTGCCTAACATGAGTTAGGTGCATCATGTACATAAGTGCCCTCAGGTCAAAGAAGGCTGACGTTAGAGAAGGTTGAGAGCAGACCTGTGGGTGCTAGAGCCTGAGTCCAGGTCCTCTGCAAGAGCTATAAAAACTCTTTAATGCTGAGATGTCTCCAGCCCAGCTGTGTGTCGTTTTTGTACTTGGCTGTATGTTTTAGGTTTTTGAGTGGAATTCATGAGTAGCCAGACGATGGGAGCAAACATAACCCGAAAGCCAAGATTTACTTGCCTGGGAAGAGGAAGGGTGAGGAATAGAAATTGTGTATATGACTTTCCTTCATTCAAGCTGTGTGGTCAAGTCAGGAAAATAATGAGGGCCCTTTGTGGCCAAAGCAAGAACCATGGTTTTGCTTTTGACTGCCCTCCCTCCCTCTTCGAGTTTCTCAGAGTCGGTGGCCTCACTTTGTGGTTTATGACCTTAACCTCAGGGTCCTCCAACCTGATCTTGAGTGCTGGGCTTACTGGCCATTAGTCTCTTTTTAATGACCTCTCTGTTTGATGGAGACATGACCAGCTACTCTGAGGAGCTCCTGGTCTGAGTTTTCATTTCTTATGGGATAGTTCCTACTTGAAGTACAGATTTCCTGTGGATGAACCGGGCGAGGCTGAGCATAGTGACCTGTAATCCCAGCGCTCTGGAAGCAAGAGGAGTTAGATTGAGAGGCTTCCCTGGCTACAACGTGAGCTGTGGGTGTAGTTTGTCATTCTTTGTGTTGGAGTATGTGGGACGGCTTCTCATTAGACTGCAGTGAGTGAAATGCATGCGTCCTCACCTGTTCTCTCCTCCCTTGCAGTACTGTGAATACATGCCTGATGTTGCTAAATGCAGACAGTGGCTAGAGAAGAATTTCCCACATGAATTTGCAAAGCTGACTGTAGGTATGGACTTTCTCCTTTTTTGAACCTACGTGGTTTTTTGGTTTGGTTTGGTTTGGTTTTTAACTAAATTTGTATTAATGAAACAAATACATGGTGGGGCATTTTAAACATATGAAAGTTTAACTAGACCTGGTGGTGGAAGCCTACTGCTTCAGGTGTGTGGTGGACTGAGATTAGACAGTGATGTCAAGGCCAGCCTCGGCCACGTAAGGGACCCTGTCTCTCGAAGGAAGAAGAGAGTTGTGGATGTAGCTTAGTGGTAGGGGACCTATTTAGCATGTGCAGAGCCCTGCTTTAGTTCCTACTCCTAACAAAAAAAATGATATGAAAGTCCTTTTATAGGATATTGTGAAATTTCACCAATCTTGGTTAACTTTACAACTTTTTAAATTCTGAGAAAAGATAAATCTTTGTATCAGCTGATAAACGAGTGAACAATTTAGGACAGATTATTATATATAGTTTATTTGTTTGTTTTTGAGACAGGGTCTCACTATCCTTAGTTGGCATTAAAGTCTCAGAGGTCCACCTGCCTCTGTTTTTGGAGTGCTGGAATTGCAGGCATACTTATCACAGTTGACTGTATTCACATTTATTAGGAGCATATATATGCTGTTTGAGTGTCTGAAGACAAAGTAGTGGGAACAAATTTCTCAAAGGGGAAACAAATCAAGTAGTATACAGATAGTGGTAAACAGAAAGGGGGAAATGAGAATTATTTCCAGATGGCAAGATGGCTCAGGGGGTAAAGGTGCTTGCTGCATAAACCTGGGGAGCTGAGTACATAAAGATGGAAGGAGAAAACCAGCTCCATACAGTTGTTCTTTAATTTACACACACATACACACACACACACACACACACACACACGCACACGCACGAATAAATAGGTCTGAAGACATGTTTGATAAAGTTGGGCATAGGGCATAGGCCTGTAATCTCAAGTGGCTAAGGTAAGAAGATGATCTGCCTGACGGGAGGAAAAATTGATGGCCAGCCTGGGTAACAAGAGAGTTTAAAATCAGAGTGGTTTAATGAGACCTTGTCTCCGTGATGACGACAGTGACAGCTTGCCTGAGAATGGCAACAGTGGGTCAGAACTGGTCAGAGAATGAGGCAGTGTAGAACAGAATGTAGGACATGAGGAAGAGGAACATGTAGAGCTCAGAGGTGCAGGCATCTGAGTGGGATTGATGGTGCTGGGCTCCTTTGATGGCTGCTCATAAGGTGGGTTAAAATAGAGGCACTCGCAGGGACAAGGAAGTCTAGGCCTGAAGCAGGCCGATTCCACTCCAGTACATCCTTTGTTGCCCTTCTCTTTGCTACTCAGTGCTCATATTTCTGTGAGGCAAAACTGTCCTTTGTAAGGCCTTTGGAGATGATAATTACTGACGTAGTCACTCTGTTAGAACAGAACACCTAAGGCTGGTCTTGTAATTAGCCCCTTCAGTTTTGGTCCTGAGCATCACCTGCCTACACCATGATTGTGACTTAGGAATGCAGGAGAGATGTTCACAGGATCAGTGTGTTGAGGTTATAAACTGGCCAGGTATGGTGGCGCACACCTGTAATTGTAGCACTCAGGGAGGCAGAAGCAGAGAAACCCTGTCTCAAAAAACAAACAAACAAACAAACAAAAACTAAGCCGACACTGAAATAAGTAGGGTTGACTGATTCTGTGAGTGCCCTCTTGTCTAGAGAGGGGAATGCTACCAGTGTGAGGGAGGATGTTTCTCAGCAGGCTGGTAGTGTGGGCCTGACCCCTCCACCTCTAGAGACTCCGTACAGACCCCCATAAGCGGAGGCTTCTCACCCTGCAAGTTGTTAGTTACCCTCACCTCACGCTAGCCTTGCTGCAGAAGTGCTTGCTAGATCTCTGTCCTTCACCACCATTCAGGAACAGATTTTGGCAGTGAGGAGGAAGAAGGAATAATTGAAGAAAATGAAAATGAGGCAGAAGGAAAGAACCAAGGTGAAGTGGTTTTAGATGTTCCTTTTACTAAAGTGTTTCAGCTCCAAGGCTGTAAAGCGGAGATGAGTGCCCGTCTGCTGCATAGAGAGTTCAGATGCACGTTTACAGGATGAATCCTGGTAAGCAACTGACCTGGAGTTAGGTGTGTGTAACTAGCAGGTCTCTGAAGAAGATGAGGACTCTTGAACTACTCTACTGTTTTGTTTGTGGAGAACAAATAATCTTTACAATTTAAGTACTTTTAATGATAAATGCATTCACAATCTTTGTTGTTGAAACAGGGTCTCACATGAGACCCTGAACTCATTATATACCAAGACTGGCCTCACACTCTGTCCTCCTGCCTCCGGTTTCCAAGTCCTGGGATTATAGGCATTTGCCACCATGATTTTGGCTGATAGCCTAATTTTCTTTTAATAACATTGGCATTTAGTTTGAGTCCTTTCTACTGCATCCCTGTCACTATCATGTTAATAACAAGTTGTTTATATTTTTACTTTTTGTTTCTGTCTCAAAGATACTGGTTCTGCTGGGCGTGGTGGCGTACACCTTTAATCCCAGCACTTGGGAAGAAGAGGCAGGTGGATTGTTGTGAGTTCAAGGCCAGCCTGATCTACAAAGCGAGTCCAGGCCAGCCAAGGCTACACAGAGAAACCCTGTCTCAAAAAAACAAAAAACAATAATAAAGACACAGATTCTGTTTTGGGAACAATCTTACCATGTAACTCTGGCTGGCCAGAACTTGATAAATGCTATTAAAAGAAGAAAGAAAAGTTTCCCCCCCTTTTTATTATTACTTTTAGGTTTTATTTAATTTTATTTTTTGTGTGTGGATATTTTGCATGCATGTATATCAGTACTACATGCATGACTGGTGCCTATGGAGGCCAAAAGAGTGTGTAGGACTTCCTATAGCTGGTGGTACCGATAATTTTGAGTCATCATGTAGGTGCTGGTAATCACACAGACCTCCTCTGCAAGAACAGCAAGTATTGGAGAGATGGCTCAGAGGCTAAGAGTGTCGCCTGCTCTTCCAAAGGTCCTGAGTCAAGTCCCAGCAACCATATGGTGGCTCATAGCCATTTGTGATAAGATCTGGTGCCTTCTTGTGGCAGGCAGGCATACATATGGGCAGAATACTGTATACACAAATCTTTTTTTAAAAATGTGTGTGTGTCTGTGCTTGCGCAGGCGCATGTGTGCAACAAATACCCTTACCTGCTAAGCTATCTCTCCAGCCCTATAAGAAAATTTCCCTTCCATATGGGAAGTAAAAAAGAATCATAATTTGTGAGCTGGGCACAGTGATGCATACTGTAATCCTACTACCTGAGTGGCTGAGGCAGAGGCTTATAGGGTGTTTGTTTTGTGTTTTGATTTTGGATTTTTGAGACAAGGTCTCATTATGTAGCCCCACCCCGTAAAGCAGGAACAACTTCTTTGGGACTAAGTCTTTAATACCTGGACCTTTGGAGGATACATAACCAGACTGTATCATTTACTGTTCTATTTCATTAGAGTCATATAGCCATTTGCTTTATAGATGCTATATTTAGCTAGTGTGGAATGCTTCACTTACTTACAAAGTGGCGCAGAGGTGAATTTTAAAGAACATTTAGTGGTGTGTGTATGTGTGTGTAGATCAGAATACAACTGTGGGAGCTGTGCTCTTGATCGTGAGGGTTCCAGGAAACAAACTCATGTTGCTTTGAAGCAAATGCCTTATTCACTGAGCCATCTCAACAGCCCTGTTTAGTTTTGAGACAGATTTCTAGTAGACCAGGCTAGCCTCAGACTTGTTATGTAGCTAAGGATGCCTTTGGACTTTGTTGTTTTTCTTTTTTTCTTTTTAACAGTTTATTGGGAAGGGGGACATATAAATGCAGTAGACACACAAGGTGGGAAAAACTCAGCAAAGCAGAGAGGGGACTTGTCCTGGTTTTAAAGCCCCTGAAAAGTTTTCCTCCCCTAATTTGTGGTTGGTCAGTTTGAAGAAGTTGAGGAAATTTGGTTGGCCCAGAACTGTTGTATGACATGTCCTGAGCGGGCCTTGAATTTGTTGAGCCAGTGCACCAGTGGGCTGCTGGTGGGAGACAGAGTCTACAAAGGCTTGTTTTCTGTTTTTTAATTTTTTTTAACGTTTAAAAAAAATTATCATACATACACAGCATTTTGCCTGCATGCACACCAGAAGAAGGCACCATATCTCATTATAGTTGGTTGTGATCTACCATGTGGTTGCTGGGAATTGAACTCAGGACCCCCTACAAAGCCTTTTTCCCCCTTTCTTCAAGACAGGGTTTCTTTGTGTAGCCCTGGCTGTCCTGGACTCACTTTGTAAACCAGAGATTCACCTGGCTCTGCCTCCCGAGTGCTAGAATTAAAGGTGTGCGCCACCACACCCAGCCACAAAGCCTTTATTTATTTATTTAAGTTGCCAGGCTTTTGTCTCAAGTCTGGAGGGTGAGGAGGAAGCTGGCCGTCTTGGAAATTTGCCTCCTTTATTACTGAGCCATGGCCTCCCTTCCCTAACTGTCTGCCTACCACGGAGTGTGCCTAACTCCTAATTTCTCATTTCCTCTTCTCAGAGGTCACCCTAACTGCTCTTAAGGGACTTGGGGAAGACGAAGTGGGCAGCAGTTAGAGTCTGTCTCAGAGGGGAGTCTGTCCAAGGGGCCATACTAAAGCTTAACTGGTGCCAGTGGTCTAGAGCACAAGACAGCCATTTGGTGATGGTGTGTATCTTTGGAGTTTATCATATGAATGTGAGATGCTGAGATTCCTGCTGAAAGTGTAGTTGGACAAATAGCTGGAGCATTTTTTGCCCTTATTAAAGAAAGAGAACAGGTAAGAAAACCATCTTAAGTAATTATTGGCAGGCTCTGTCATAGGTGTCTATAGAATGATGATTTCTCTGCCACCATTGTCAGCCAGAAGGTGTACACTATGAAGGAGGCCATTCATCAGGTTAAGAGTTCAAGGAGAGCTGGGCAGTGGTGGTGTACACCTTTAATCCCAACACTTGAGAGGCAGAGGTAGGCAGATCTCTGTGAGTTTGAGGCCAGCCTGGTCTACAAAGGGAGTCCAGGACAACCAGGGCTACACAGAGAAACCCTGTCTCAAAAAAAAAAAAGAAAGAAAGAAAAAAAAAAGAGTTCAAGGAGTAAGCTGCGCATGGTGGTGCACACCTTTTATCCCAGCTCTTGGGAGACAGAAGCTGGTGGGTCCCTGAGTTCGAGGCCAGCCTGGTCTACATTTGTGAGTTGCAAGATAGCCAGGGTTACACAGAGTAACCTTGTCTCAAAAACCATAACAAACAAAGCCAATTTAAGCTTCTAAGTCAGCCATTGAGTTTCTTTTATTGTAACCTCATGGGGAACATAAAGATACAAGGTTAATGAGGAAAAATTTTTGAGGACATGGTTAACATAAGTTTTGTTTAGTAAAATGAGGCATAATTTTGTAGCTAGCTGGACTTTATAACAGAAACACAAGAACCCTGTAGAAGAATGCCTATTGGCAGTGTCTTACCAGTAAGAGATGTCTCTGTTAGTGGTCCTTAAAAAATGGTAAAAGTCTGGGGTTTTGATCAAGTTTCTTTTCTATGCCAGTTAAATAATTAAAAAATTGGAAAAATCTGGTAGCAGTAGAGAAATTTCAAGCACCACGGCCAACCAGCAGTTGTAGCATGGTGTTTATTGGGGCTGAGAAAACAGGTCAACAGACACATTTGGAAAGCCAAAAGACCCCAGCGTTGCGGTGCTGATCCTTGTAAATCAGTGCTGGAACTAAAGTGGGGACAGGACCCAGGGCCCTGTGCATTCAGGCCAACACTCTTCAGCCCTGGCCACATCCTTGGCAGGTGATTGATTTTTTTTTTTTTTTTTTTTTTGATACTAGTATAAAATGATATTCATGTTCTTGAATTTCATTTTTCTATCCAGAAAATTCACCCAAACAAGAAGCTGGAATTAGTGAAGGCCAAGGACCAGTAGGGGAAGAGGAGGAGAAGAAAAAACAGAAGAGAGGTAAGGCCTAAATTCAGGTTTGATTTATAAAAACATACCTTCTCTTTATAGAAGAAGGGGGGGGTGATGAGGGCTCCAGGTGAGGAGCTTCTGTCTGCTCAGGGTGAGCTATGCATGGTGGCTTATGTAATCTTAGTATTTGAGAGAATAAGGTTAGAGGACTTCTGGGAATTTGTGGCCAGCCTTGGCTACATAATGAGATTCTTGTCTTTAAAAAAGCAAAAAACAGCTGGTCATGATGGCACACATCTTTAGGAGGCAGAGACAGATGTATGTCTGTGAGTTCCAGGATAGCCAGGGGTATGTAGAGAGACACTGTCTCAAAAGGAAAAACAAAACTTACTTAAAATATATACGGGTTTGCCCTGTGTGCATTTAAGATGCAACTGGCCTGTTGAAGCTTTGTTTCTGTTGAAATAGAAGGAGCTGTTAGTTATACTTAGCTGTCCTCTCTAAAACAGAATCTTTATGCTGTTGCACCCATCCCCTGCCCATCTCTTCCTCACTATTTTGTGACTAAAATCAGCTTATAAGTTTTTTACGATTTATTTTTATTTTATATGTATGAGTATTTTGCCCATGGAAGATAGATAACAGGGGTTCCATCTCTGGAACTGGAGTTACAGGTGATTGTTAGCAGTCATGTAGGTACTGGGAACCAAACCCGGGTCATCTTTAAAAGCAGCAAGTGTGCCAGGTGTGGTGATGCATGCCTTTAATCCCAGCACTCAGGAGGCAGAGGCCGGCAGTTTCTTGGGAGTTCAAGGCCAGCCTAGTCTACAAAGTCTAGGACAGCCAAGGCTACACATAGAAACCCTGTCTTGAAAAACCAAAAATAAACAAAAAGCAGCAAGTATGCTTATCTGCTGAGCCAATTTTCCAGCCCCAGGCTTAAAATATTTTAAAGATTTTGCCCTCCCCAATTTCCCTCCAGTGCCTGGTATTAGACCTAAGGCCTTATACATACTGCTCTAAGAGAGAGAGCTCTGCCAAGAGTCTGTTGCTGTGTTTTCCTCACTTTTCTCATCCATTCTTAGTCTTTACTAAAGTGCACTCACCTCCCACCTGCACATCTGCCACTCACTGCCCGCTCCGTTCTGTCTAGCCCTGATTTTTGCCTTACTGGAACTGTGGTAGTAGAAATCATCAGTGTCTTGGTATTTGCTAAGTAGAAAAAATGCATGCACTTTTCTGAAGTGTGAATTTCTCTGTTTTTCCTGTGTGTGTGTGGACCTATCTTCTTCCCAGTGTCCCTTAAAAGTAACTTCCCAGGCCCTGTCCTTGGTCCTCTTACCTTCTCACTCTGTTGATTGTCTTAGGATGTTTCTGTCATACCCCTAACGTCTGCTACACTATACACCTGCAATTCCTAAGTCTACTATACCTTTGTACTTTGCCCATGTCAAGCTGGAAATGTGCTTGGTCCCCACAGATAGCACAAATGAAGCACTTCCAAAGTTAAATGACTGAGTCCTTAGTTGATCTTTCTTTCTTTTCTTTTTTCGTTTTTTTTCTGAGACAGGGTTTCTCTGTGTAGCCTTGGCTGTCCTGGACTCACTTTGTAGACCAGGCTGGACTCAAACTCACAGCGATCCACCTGCCTCTGCCTCTCGAGTGCTGGAATTAAAGGTGTGCACCACCACGTCCGGCCTATGAGTTGATCTTTATTTCCCCCCTTTCCCCATTTTGGCAAAGGTTATCCTGTCATCTGAGCTGGAAACTTGAAAACCTTTAACAGTCCTAAAATCTCCCTCCCTCTCTCCCTCTCTCCTTTCTCTTCCTCTTTAATCTGACTAGCAGCTGTTACCAATGCTGCATTTGGTTAATATTTTGATTAGTTTCTGCTGGAGTGAATGCAGGACCCACCCTTCCAACTAGAGCTAACATGATCCTCATCACCATGAATCTGTCTCTTTTCATTCTTCTCTCTTCAGTGACTTTGCTTTGCCCAATGTAGTCACACCTGAGCTTTCCCCAGTTCCTTATTGACTTCTGATATCCCTTGGTACATATTCATAAGCATTCTCCAGGAAGACAGAATGCTTCCTAAATGTCATGTTTTGTCTCTTGGACTGAGCATATGTATGTCTTGTACCTGTCCAGCCATTTATCTTCACCTGAACATTCCTCTGCTCTTCAACACTCACTTTAGAGGTCACGTCTTTTAGGAACGATTTTCTGCCTTTCATTAGTTTGTTTTGTTTCTTAATATTTATTATGTTGGCCAGTAGTGGCTCACACTTTTAATCCTAGCACTTGAGAGGTAGAGACAGATGGATCTCTGTGTTCTGGGACAGCCTGGCTACACAGAGAAACCCTGTCTTTCAAAAACAAAACAAAACAAATACATATTATTTATATATATATATATATATATATATATATATATATATATATATATATATATATATATATATATAAATAAAAATAGTGTGTGTGTGTGTGTGTGTGTGTAAGGTAGTGTACACATGTGTGAGGTCAGAGAACAATTTGCAGGAGCCAGTTCTTTCCTTGTATCCTGTGGCTTCTGGGGATTGAACTCAGGTTATCAGGCTTGACAGCAAGCACCTTTACTTGATGACACATCCACAGGCCCATAAGACTTAGTCTTACTGAAGTAGCCCAGGCTGAACTTGACCTGAGTGCTGGTACTATAGGCCTTGCACCACTATGTCTGGTTTAACATCTCCACCACCACTCTTCCTGATAGATTGTCAGTCTGGAGGATGGGAACTGTGTTCTGTCTGCCTGTACCCGCAGTCCTTAGTGCAGTACCAGGCACATCATAGGTACTAACTCATACATGTTGATTGGATAATTTTGTATTTAGAAAAGAAACTTAAAAAAAAAAAAAAAAAAGAAGAAGACTCAGTGATGTGTAGTGTTTCATAGCTGTGAAGAAGGGTGCAATTGATGTGCTCTTTGTTACTGAAGGTGGAAGAGGTCAGATAAAGCAGAAGAAGAAGACAGTTCCACAGAAGGTCACCATAGCCAAAATCCCCAGAGCAAAGAAGAAATACGTGACGAGAGTGTGTGGCCTTGCAACTTTTGGTGAGTTGAGGTTTTAGCTTGTCTACAGTCCTGGAATATAGCAGCCTAGATGTACAAACGGGAGTCTCTGTCTGCATCCTGAACCACCACAGTTCTGTCTTGATTGTTTCTGTGGTGTTGGAAAGCCGCTTCCTCAGCTTCCATATATCTGTTTATGCCAAGAAGACACTAACTAAGGTTTTGGGTTTCTTTTTGTTTTTATTTATTTTTTATGTATGGGTGTTTGACCTACATGGATGTATGTGCACCATGTGTCTGCCTGGTGCCCACAGAGGCCAGAAGAGGATTCAGATTCCCTGGAGCTTGTGAGCAACTAAGCAACCATGTGGGTGCTGGGAATCGGACCCAGAATCTCTACTAGAGCAGCCGTTGCCCTTGGCCATGTATCGATCTCTGTCTTTCTGGCCATTGTTCTAGAGTTTTATTTTTTTAAGACAAGTCTTGCTTAGCCTGGAATTTGCTGTGTACTTAAGGCAATCCACCCACCTTATTTTCTAAGTGTTGGAATTACAAGCATCTCTTCCCCCCACCCTCACCCCCTTTGTTGTTATTGCTTTGTTTTCCTTAAAGGCAGGGCTGCCAGGTGTGATGATACGCCCCTTTAATTCCAGCACTCAGGAGGCAGAAGCAGGCATGTTCATCTTGCCAGTCTGCTCTACATATTGAGTTCTAGACCAGCTCGGGCTACATAGTGAAACCTTTCCTCAAAAAAAGACAAGACAAGACTGAGTGGAACTTTTTTTTTTTTTTAAAGATGTATTTATTTATTATTTGTTCAGTAAGTATCCTGCCTGCATGTGTGCCAGCAGGCCAGAAGAGGGCACCGTGTGGTTGCTGGGAACTGAACTCAGGACCTTTGGAAAAACAGACAGTGCTCTTGGCCTCTGAGCCATCTCTCCAGCCCCGAGTGGAGCTCTTATGTCTCAGGCCGGCTATGCGAGTAAGGAAGGACGGCCATGAGCTTCTGATCCTGCCTCCACCTCTAAGTACTGGTTTATAGGAGTGTTCCACCTTGCCGAGTTTATGTGCTGTCCACTGTGGAGATCGAATGCTAGGCACATACTTTTCATATTCAGCTAATCTGCAGCCCTACGGTTTTGCATTTCTTTCTTTCCTCCTCCTCCTCCTTTTTTTTTTTTTTTTTTTTTGGTTTGGTTTTTCAAGACAGGGTTTTTCTGTGTAATCTTTACTGTCCTGGACTCGCTTTGTAGACCAGGCTGGCCTTGAACTCAGCAATCCGCCTGCGTCTGCCTCCTGTGTGCTGGGATTACAGGCGTGTGCCACCACGCCCGGCTAAACTGCCTTTTAAATGCTAAGATTTAACCTGTTGAGGTGGCACAATACTACCACTTAGGAAACTAAGACAAGGAATAACAAGTTCAAGGCAGCTCAGCTCTGTGGCAACCATGTCTCAACAAGCAGAAAATAAAATTAAAAAGGACTTATGTGTAAAGGCTTGGTTCTGTTTTCGGTTTTTCTATTGTAAGCATGAGTGTGATGCTTAAAAGTAATGTGTTCTTGGATTTTTTTTTTTTTGAGACAGGGTCTTTCTTCTATGGCCCTGGATATCTTGGAACTCACTATGTAGACCAGGTTGACCCGTAACTCAGAGATCCTTCTGCCTCTGCCTTCCACGTATTGAGATTTAAGGTGTGTGTTCCCATTCACAGCTATTTTGGTCTTGCTGTGTGCTGGAGTAGTGTGGAGGATGTTGTCTTATGTACTGAGGCTAATGACCTTGAAAATAGGTGTGAAAAGCTCTGCCTGTGGTCGTTCTCATCTGTTAAATGGCTTTAAAATGTAGATGAAATTTCAAAACGAAGAAATGCCTTTGTTTTACAATTCCAATTATGCTCTTGCCCTTTCTTTTTCTAACAAACAAACAAACAAAAACGCAACAGAAATTGATCTCAAAGAAGCACAAAGATTTTTTGCTCAAAAATTCTCCTGCGGTGCCTCAGTAACAGGGGAGGATGAGATCATCATTCAGGGAGACTTCACAGATGACATAATCGATGTCATTCAGGAAAAGTGGCCAGAGGTAAGTGCACAGGATGCATAAAAACACATTTTTAAAGTAAGTGACTTCCTTACTAACTTAGCTTTTGCCACAATTTAATGAAATTCTTTTACCTGTGTCTTACAGGTGGATGATGACAGCATCGAAGACCTTGGGGAGGTGAAGAAATGATTATGTGTTTCTGAGCTGACCTGAGAGTTGACAGGGCCAGCAGAGGAGAGGCCTTTCAGAAATATATACATATGTACATATGTGTATGTATATATATCCTACAGTAAAGCTGTGGACTCCTCATCCTTGGCGTTCTCACTGTTCTGTACAAGGCTGCTTGGTTTGTTTGTTGTTTATTTGTTTGTTTGTTTTTATTGCCAAAGTCTGAAAAACCAGAGAGAGAGACTGTCATGCTTATGCATGAATCTGAATTTAGTCAAATAAAACATTTTGGTCATTTGGTACTGATTTTCTCTCTCTTTTTACTTTTTATTTTAGAAAAATACCCTACTCTGTGCTGTCAGTGAGACCCAGGGCCTTGTGTATCTGGGCAAACACTGCCCTGAGCTAGACTCTTGGCAAAAAGCCTCCTCCTCTCTTTGCCAGAAGTGTTTCTGTTGGTTATCTTGTTGGCAGAAAGCTGAGCAACTTTTCAAAAGAATTTGTATTTCGTTTTCTTACTGAAAGTATGGCTCCTTGGTTGGTGAGAATCTAATGGAGTTTTGGTTGGTGTAACAACACAGTGGGTAGATTTGCTCAAGCCATTCTGGAGACTACTTGCTTTAGAAACCTGTGCACTGTTTGACCCAGAAAGCCGCTTCAACACTATCCTAAGCTAAGGACAAAACCCCGCATACAGCTTGTGAATGAGGGTACCAGTCACAGTGTTACTGATGATGTTAGTTAGAGCTTATAAATGATACAGAATAGTTAGGGAAATAGGGGTACATCTTGTGATTAGATACTGTATATTTGAAAATGCCTTTTTTGGGCTGAGGAGATGGCTCGGTGGTTAAGAGCACTGTCTGCTTTTCCAGAGGTCCTGAGTTTAATTCCCACTACCTACATGATGGCTCAAAACCATCTCTAATGGAATCTCATGTCCTCTCCTGATGTTCATGAAGACAGGGCTCATACACATAAATAAACAGATATATTTTTTAAATGCCTACTCTAAGAATATTAGGAACCTGCTGGTGATATTGAGTAGGGTCAGACCATAAATTTGTTTTAGACATGAATTCTTACTGTTACTGTGGAAAGATGCTCAGAAGAGCTGTGAACTCGTGCTCTGGCTGTACCTTGCAGGTAAAATTCTAACCAACTAAAGTCTACAGTTTGGGAAGTAGCAATTACACTAGCTTATGGAAGAACTGATCTTTTAATGAATGAATTGGGTGAACTTAAACTTTGAAAGTCAGATGTTACATGTGAAAAGTATTTTTTTATTGCTATAGGTGTGGGAATATATATATATATCTGGGCTGTAGAGTGCTTGCCTAGCATGCCCATAGTGTCCCAAACACAAGTTGGTATAGATAACCTTTAAGAACACAGAACCCATGAAATTGATTATCATGCAAAAACATCCTTTCTTGAGTGAAAGGGTGTGTTTTTTATTTGCTTTAAAGCCTTAGGAAAAATGTGTAATAAAGATGTAAGGTTAAAAATGAAATTCTTCATTAACTGAATTTTGCTACATAGGAATACTTAGCAAAGCAAGTACCATGTGTACTGATGGTATTTTCTTGGTGCTGTAAAACCCCCAAGTATGTGTACATGGTGTTCATGGAAAAGACCATTCATTCATTCATTGGCTTTTTGAGACAGAGTTTCTGTGTGTAATAACCCTTGGCTGGCCTGGACTCACTTTGTAGACCAGCTGGCCTTGAATTCAGAGATCTGCCTGCCTCTGCCTCCAGAGTGCTGGGACTACAGCCCTGCGCCACTTTAATGTCCACAGACCATGCCCCTATGGGTAGGCAAGCTCTCTTAACCACTGAGCTATTTCTCCAGCCCCCAAACAGTTCTTGAGAAATGCATTTTCAATCCTTATATAGCCATTAGCAGCTGTTAACTGCCAGAAAATGAAGAATTAAAATTGCCCTTACTGATAATGTGATGTTTTCCCTTTCGCTTGAAATTTAATGTATTGGTCTGGAGAGATGGATCAAAGGTTAAGAGCACACTGGCTGCTCTTCCAAAGGTCCTGAGTTCAATTCCCAGCAACCACATGGTGACTCACAACCATCTGTAATGAGATCTGGTTCCCTCTTCTGGCATGCAAGCAGAACACTATAAACATAATTAATAAATCTTTAAAAAATTTTTAATGTACACCATAGTTAAACGATTGAACTTAATTCTAATTGTCTCGGTCTAGTTTTCGTTTGGTTTGGTTTTCAGTTTTTTGAGATAAGAGTTTCTCTGTGTAGCCCTGGCTGTTGTGGCCCTCGATCAGAAATCGGCCTGCCTCTGCCTCCCAAATGCTTAGATTAAAGGTGTGATCACGCCCAGTTTAAGTTGTTAAATTTTTACTTAGTGTGTATGTTCATGGTAAAGCGTTTGATTTACAATAATAATGACAGGGATTTGATCCCCATCTCATAATTTTAAATTTATTAATATTTTTTTTGGTGAGAGCGTGAACTGGTGCAGTGAAATAAGAGAGTTTTGAATTCTTTCCTGTGTAGAGTGCTATAGGATCACTGAGGTGGTCAGGCCTGGGTAGAAAATTGCTTTTAGGGTCCAGGGCCATTCTGCTTGCCGACCTCTAACACCCCTAAAACAAAACAGAACAAAAGAAGCAAACAAAAGCACTGTCTGTTGCTGGGAACCAGGAGGATGGCTGGCCAGCCTGCCTGGCATATTTGTAGACCTGCCTTCACCTTAGGTTGTTTTCTCAACTTCGAACAAGTGCGGAGTGTACTAACATAAAAATAATGAGACCCAGAGACGTCCCTAGTCTCCGATCTTTCTACCTTAGCCTCGGGATCCAGCAATAATACAGTAAATGTAACAGAATTTCACGGTTCTCATCACTATAGCAGGCAGATAATGGACAGATAAAGCCTCCGGTCTAGTGATCTTTGATCTTTGGTTAGACCTGTACTCCTGAGAGCCACACCCGCTTTTTCACACCACATGTCCACAGGGAAGCAAACAGCCACCCTTTAGCTAAGAGAAGCCAGAAAGCAAGTGAACTAGGGGTACTAGGACTTTTTCGATCCACTTTTCCCCCTGCAACGCTTCTCTGGGGGTCTTTCACCGTGGGAAAACGGGCTCGTGTTCTAAGGCTGTGAGCCCGGTCGCAAGTCTCGCGAGACTTGGAGCGCCCTCCTGCGCGACGCCCTAGCGTGGCAGGGCGGTTTGGGTGCGCATGCGTGGCCTGGAGGGCGCGGCGTCCCGGGCTGCGGCCTTGCCATCGCCCCTGCGGCCAGGCGCCTATGGCGTTTTTGAGGTGACGCTGCTGGCACAGACTCTCTCTAGGGCTGGGGGCATCACCCATGAACCCTTCGGTGACCTTGTTGGTCCGGCGCCAGGTGAGCGCCGCTGCCCCGGGAGACGGTGCAGAGAGGGAACGGAGAGGCCGTTTCCTCAACCCAAGAAAACCTGGCGCCCAGAGCCCAGGCGCGAGCCCTAGGGCACTGCTGTTGAACGTTGATGGGAGCCTTGCCCTCCCTCGTTTATTTAACAATAGCCCGGCGGGAGGAAGGACTTTCTCACTTCACTTTGACAGTCTTAAAAGTGAATTTGCCCAAGGTGTGCGTTCATGAATGAGTGTAGCGTGACATGGAACACTTTTTGGTAACCGTTTTCCGCCACTGAGCTCCATGCCCCTTCCTGCCGTTCTTATAGACTGAATTCGGGTATTGTGAATTGAAATTCCGTATGTGTGAATTGAAATTCCGTGTGTGTGTGTGTGTGTGTGTGTGTGTGTGTGTGATAAATCATTTTTTATAAATCTTTCACAATGATGTAATCCTGTACATGAACCCCTGTATGCCCTGTGTAGACCATACTGGCATCATTCTCACCCCCACTTTAATTCCTGTGGCTCCTGAGTTCTGAGTCGTCATATCCCAGCTTTAATTATTATCTTTAAGTTCATGAAGCTGGCCTGATGATTTGTGTTCTGGCCCTGGAATCCATATGGTAGAAGGAGAGAGCCAACTCATGAAAGTTTTCCTTTTACCTACACACATACATATGGATTAAGCCATGTGTGATGGTGCAAACCTTTAAACTCAGAAAGTACTTGGGAAGTAAAGGCATATTAATTTCTGTGAGTTCAAGGCCAACCAGGGCTGCATAGCAAGGCCCTGTCTAATTGTAATTTAAAAATAAATATTAATAATAATGGCCCTGCAATAAAACAGCAGCCAATGTTGAGGGATTACTATATACCAGGCACTTACAAAACCACAGGCCTGCAATCCCAGATACTTCGGAGGCTGGAAATATCAAGGCCAGAGTGAGCTAAGGGCAAGGAACTCAAAAGGTTTGTTTTGTTTTGTTTTTGTTTTTAAGGCTGTGGGAGCTGGAGAGGTGGCTTAGTAGTTGGTTCATAGCACTTGCAGCTCTTCCAAAAGATTGATTCCCAGTGGTCATATGGTGGCTCACAAATGTCATTTCCAGCAAATCTAATACCAACTTCTGACCATCACAGGCACCAAGCATGCAAGTGATACACAGATGTACATGCTGCAAAACACAAAATTAATAATAATTTTAAAATAATAAATTTAAAATATTGCTCAGTAGACATTGCCCAAGCATGTGCAAGTTCTCTAGAACTTTCGTTACCATTTTTAAGGGAAAGTACTAGGGCTGAGGCCGGGCGCAGTGGCACACGCCTGTAATCCCAGCACTCGGGAAGCAGAGGCAGGCGGATCGCTGTGAGTTTGAGGCCAGCCTGGTCTACAAATCAAGTCTAGGACAGACAGGGTTACACAGAAATCCTACCTTCAAAGCAAACAAAGAAGTAAGGCTGATAGAAGCTGAGTAACTTGATTTAAGGTTATGTAACCACTAAGTGGCCAACTCCAGATTGAAGTTGATAGGCCCTGCCATACACTAGACTTTAAAAATGGTTTGTCAGGGCTGGAGAGATGGCTCAGAGGTTAAGAGCACTGCCTGCTCTTCCAGAGGTCCTGGGTTCAATTCCCAGCAACCACATGGTGGCTCACAACCATCTGTAATGAGATCTGCTGCCTTCTTCTGTAAAGCCCTCATAAGCAATAAATAAAATAAATCTTTTTAAAAAATGGTTTGTCATAGCCAGGTGGCGATGAACAAACATTCAATCCCAGCACTTGGGAGGAGGTAGAAGCAGGTGGATCTCTGTGAGTTCGAGGCCAGCCTGGTCTACAGAATGAGTTCAAGGACAGCCAGGGCTACACAGAGAAACACTTCAGAAAGACAAAAAACAAACAAAACAAGTGATGGTAATAACCTAGAAAGATGATGTGTCATCCTTGTCTTGATAAGCACCGCCATGCCTGGCCTATTTCTTAAAATTATGTATGGGCATGTGACATGTGCCTGTGTGGATACAGCACCAGTGCACATGTGGAAGCCAGAGGGCAGTTTGGTGGAGTTGGTAGGTTCTCCCTCCAACTTTCCCTGGGTTCTTGGCATTGAACTCAAATCGCCCGGCTGTAAGGCAGGCAGCTTTGTCTGCTGAACCATCCTACCCCTTTTCAGATTCATTTTTTATTTTATGAGTATGAGTATTTTGCCCGCATGTATAATATGAACACCATGTGTGCCTGGTGCCAGAGGTGGCCAGGAGAGAGCATCAGATACCCTGGAACAGACAGTTTTGAGCTGCTATGTGAGTACTAAGAATCAAACCTGTGTCCTCTGCATCCGCTCTGCCCTTATTTTTTAATTATATATGTTGAGTTTGGACAAGCAACAATATTTAATTGCCCTTGATTAGATTGAGTGTATTTCAGTAATATGTCTGCTAATATTAAGAGTTTAATTATTTTCTTTCTTTCTTTTTTTTTTTTTTGTTTGTTTGTTTGTTTTTCGAGACAGGGTTTCTCTGTGTAGCCTTGACTGTCTTGGACTCGATTTGTAGACCAGGCTGGCCTCGAATTTACAGAGATCCACCTGCCTCTGCCTCCCGAGTGCTGGGATTGAAGTCGTGCGCCACCACTGCCTGGGTCTTTTCTTTCTTTTTTATTTATTAATTTTTGTTGTTGTAGCCACAGGGATATTGTTCTGGCTGGCTTGTAACTTGATATATAGGCCAGACCAGCCTTGAACTCATAGAGATCCACCTTTCTCTACCTCCAGAGTGCTGGGACTAAAGACTTGTACCACCACATCTAGCTTTCTGGTTTTGTTTGTTTGTTCTGTTTTGTTTTGTTTTTCGAGACAGAATTTCTCTGTGTAGCCTTGGCTGTCCTGAACTCACTTTGTAGACCAGGCTGGCCTCAAACTCACAGCGATCTACCTGCCTCTGCCTCCCGAGTGCTGGGATTAAAGGCATGTGCCACCATGCACCACATCCATCTTAATTATTTCCTAACAGATTAAAATCCCCATTCTTTGATAAGAATTTATTATAATATTGTTAAAAATAACTGTTTCAGCTGGGTGTGGTGGCGCACGCCTTTAATCCCAGCACTCGGGAGGCAGAGGCAGGCGGATCGCTGTGAGTTCGAGGCCAGCCTGGTCTACAAAGCGAGTCCAGGATGGCCAAGGCTACACAGAGAAACCCTGTCTCGAAAAAACAAACAAAAACAAAAACAAAAACAAAAAAAAAAAACAAAAAACCACAACTGTTTCATGTTTACCTTTCCTTGATTTCCCTAGAATTTCTAGGCCAAGGATTGGGAATGTATCTCAGCTAAACCACATGTTCATTAATGCTCTGGGTTTGAGCTCTATAACCACACACACACAAAGGCATCTGCAGGTGTGTGCATGTGTGCATGTGCTGGAGCACACAGGAGGCCAGCGTAGGGAATAGCACTGCTGACCAGAACAGGAAGATTGACAGCAAAGGGTAGGGGTCAGGGTGAGCAGAAGCTGAGTGTATTGTGGTCAGCCAGAAGTTACGGAAATGGATCTACTCTTTAAGAACTGTGTGTGAGCTGGGTAGTGCACGCCTTTAATCCCAGAACTCGGGAGGCAGAGGTAGGCGGATCTCTGTGAGTTCGAGGCCAGCCTGGTCTACAAAGCGAGTTCAGGACAGCCAGGGCTGTTCCACAGAAAAACCCTGTCTCAAAAAACGAAAAACCAACCAACCAACCAAACAAAACCCCCTCCATTTCACAATTCAGAGTTGGCCCAAGCCAGGCAGTGGTGGCGCACGCCTTTAATCACAGCCTGGTCTACAAAGTGAGTCCAAGACAGCCAAGGCTACACAGAGAGACCCGGTCTCGAAAAACAAAAACAAAAAAACTGGAGTTGGCCACAGAAGAGTGTAATTGTTTGGAAAGTATATTGTGGCTGATGTATGGCATTGCCTTTATCTTGATTCCAAACCATCCTCCATGTTTAGAACATCGGATCAGAAGTTGAGAATTCCACTATTGAGAAACAACGGAAGGAACTGCAGTTGCTCGTTGGAGAATTGAAAGACCGAGATAAAGAGCTCAATGATATGGTTGCAGTGCATCAAAGACAACTGCTTTCATGGGAAGAGGATCGGCAGAAGGTGTTGACTTTGGAGGAACGTTGCAGCAAATTAGAAGGTCAGAAACACGTAGCTCCATCTGTTGTATGCGCTGACATTGAGAGGGCTCATAAGGAAGCACTTAAGCAAGAGGTAAAGAGTACGGCTCCTGATGTCCTGGGATTCAGTCCTGCTGAAGATGGGGGGCTTGACAAACAGTTACCTTAGATGTTCAGACACACGAAGGCAGGGTGCTCAAGTGTAGGAAAAGTACTGGCCAAGAGCTACAGTTAAACACCGTGTTAACATGAGTAACAGCTGTGGATATAGCTCAGGGGTAGGGAACGCACAAAGCCCTGGGTCACCACTGTCACGATTTAAAACAGAGGGGATGGCATGATGGTTGAGCAGGTGAAGGTGCGCATTGCTAAGCAAACAACCTGAGTTCAGTGCCTAGGACCTACCTAGTGGAGAGAGAGTTGACTCCCACAAGTTACCTGGTGATTTTACAACACACATAGGTCCTTATAAATTACCATAAATAACTAATTCTAAAATTAGTGGTGGCACACACTTTTAATCCCAGCACTCGGAGACAGAGGCAGGCGGATCACTGTGAGTTCAAGGCCAGCCTGGTCTACAAAGTGAGTCTAGGATAGCCGAGGCTACACAGAGAGACCCTGTCTTGAAAAACCAAAACAAAACAAAACACAAATAAAAGTTACTTTATGTGTTTGTGTATCTGTGCACCATGTGTATGCAGTGATAGAGGAGGCCAGGAAATGGTGATGGATCCCCTGGGACTGGAGTCGCAGGTGCTTATAAACCATTATGCTGGGTCCCCTAAAAGAGCAGCAGTGCTCTTCGCTACTGAGCCATTTCTCTGTCCCATAAATATAATTTCAAAAAATGTAAAATAGTGCTGGGAATATAGCTAGGTTGGTAGAGTGCTTGCTTAGCATGAGTGAAGAATTAGGTTCTATCCCAGCACCTTAGAAACCAGCCTGGTCAGTAGAGGTCAGATGACCAGGAGGCCAAAGACATCCTTTGCTACATAGTAAATTTGAAGCCAGCCTGAGGTTCATAAGACCTTGTTTCAAAAATTTCAAATGGTATATAGCTGTAGAGTTGGCTCCCTTTACCAAAACCTGATAGCTTTTGCAAGTCTAGCAAACATGAAATGATCTGTCATTACAGTCCATGCTTCCCTAAGGACTCAATTTTCCTCTTTCCATGAAGAACTTATTGAAGACTAACAGAGCCCTCTGAATGCCAGGCAGGCACCTCCGCTAATCTGTACACCAAGGCTGAATCTTGCTTACCTCAAAAACTGGATCCTGGTGTCCATATATAGTTTCTGTTATTTAAGAAGTATCTTTACACTGCTTTTTTTTTTTTTTTTTTTTAAATAAAGATAGTCTTGGTCAGGTGTGGTGGCGCACACCATTAATTCTATACTTGGGAAGCAAAGGCAGGTGAATCTCTGAGTTCCAGGTCATCGTGGTCTACAAAGTGAATTCCATGACAGCCAGAGCTGTTACCTAGAGAAATCCTGTCTCAAAAAACTAAAAATGAACAAACAAACAATGAATGAATGAATGAATGACAGGGTCTCATTATGTATCCCTGGCTGTCCTGGAACAAACTGTACTCCTGGCCTTGAACTCACACAGATTCACCTGTCTCTACCTCCTCAGTGCTGGCACTAAAGGTGTGTGTCACAACACCTGGCTGTTTATACTACTTAAAAAAAAATTTTTTTTTAATCAAATGAGTGGGAAGATAGACACAGGAAGGCTAATTCTGCTGTTGGGAGTAACTTGCCACTGTTAATTTGGGAAATCATTTCAAGGTACCTAGGAAAGTTGAAGACATACCTGTCCTATAAGAAAGGGTCCAAAGGTTGAAAGATATTCTAGCGTGGTCCAGCCATTCCACCTCCAGGAATTTTCACTTGAGTTGTTTAAAGAACTCACTGTGCAGATTGTAGGCTGTAGAATATAGCTCACTGGGAAAATATCTGAACATCCTTGAAGTCCTGGGTTCCATCCTACCACCCCCAGTACCCAACCAAAAAGTAGTTTCTGATATAAGAGATTTGGGATTCTATAATCCCAGCACTCAGGAGGCAGAGGCAGGCAGATCGCTGTGAGTTCGAGGCCAGCCTGGTCTACAAAGTGAGTCCAGGATGGCCAAGGTTACACAGAGAAACCCTGTCTCAAAAAACAAAAAAAAAAAATGCAAAGAGATTTGGGATTAAGAGTCTACATTCTTTGTTTTTTGCTTGTTTGTTTGTTTGTTCTGGTTTTTTTGGGGGGCTACTTTATTTGTTTGTTTATTTTTATTTTTCTAGACAGAGTTTCCCTGGCAGTCCCTGGCAGTCCTGGAACTCACTCTGTAGACCAAGCTGGCCTTGAACTCACAGAGATCTGCCTGCCTCTGCCTCCGGAGTGCTAGGATTAAAGGTATGCATCACCACTGCCTTTTTTATTAAAAAAAAAAAAAAAGTATGTGTGGGGGCCTTTATGTTTGTCTATACGCCACATACGTGCAGTGTGTTCAGAGGCCAGAAAAGAGCACTGGATCCCCTGGGAGTGGAGTTAAAATTGTAAGCCACCATGTGGGTGATGGGAACTTTGGTCCTTAGGAAGAGCAGCCAATGCTGTTAATCATTGAACCATCTCTCTAACTCCTTGTTTTTTTGTTTTGTTGCTGTTTTCTTTTCCCCCTTTTTTCCCTTTGAGACAGGGTTTCTCCATGTAATCCTGGTTGTCCTGGAACTCATGTTGTAGACTGGGCTGGCCTTGAACTCACAGAGATCTGGATAGGTGCGATACTACCTCCCAAGTACTGGGATTAAAGATGTGCACAACCACACCCAGCAGTCTCTTACTTATTTTAAATAGATTCACTTATTATTTTTATGTTATGTGTGCGGGTGATTTGCCTGGTTGTATGTACATGCATCACATATGTGCCTGGTGCCCTCACTGGCCAGGAGAGTGTGTTAAATCACCTGAAACTGGAAATGCAGGGAGTTGTGAGCTGCCATGTGGGTATTGGGAAAGAACCATAGGTCTGTGAGAGCAACAAGTACTCTTAACCACTGAGCCATCTCTTCAGTCTTTATTTATTTTTTATTATGTAGATATGTGTGTGCATATGTGCACGTAGGTGGGTGATGGTGCCTGAGAGGGTGTTTGATAGAGTCTGATCCCCTGGAGTGGAGTTAGAGGCAGTTATGAGCTGCTGAGTGCACGTACTAGGAGTCAGACTGAGTCCTCAGCAAGAGCAGTGCAAAGCTCTTAACTGCTGTGTCATGTCTTCAGGGCTCTGTTTTTTATTTTTTCATTTTTAACTTTTGACACAGGGTATTCTGTGGCTCAGGCTGGTTTTGAACTTGCTCTGTAGCAAAGGATGATTCTGAGCTTCTAATCTTACTGTCTTCACCTGCCAAGCACTGCGGTGCTGGGATCACAGATAAGCAAGGCCATGCCTACGTTAGGGAATACTTCTAGCAATGTCCCCAATGATACTAGTGCTGCAGGCTCAAGGACCACATTTTGAATAGCAAAGCAGATATGCCCCAAGACACATGCATGGATATTCAGAGCAGCACAGTTTACAGTGCAGAGCGGGCAGAACCAATAGCAGAGCAGATGTAGACATGTTGGTGTTAGAATTTAGTAGACTGCATGTAGCAGCATTAGCTAGGAACACAGGATCTTACAAGTGAAGAAACAAACACTTGAGTATATTTCCTTCTATATACGGCTCAGATTATGCTTTGGTGGGGGATGCAGAGATAGGAGTGTTGCTCAGTGGTGGGCAGGCACCTGGCATCCCATCCTTAGCATGAGGAGCGAGTGGGCAGCAAGGAAGCGATTATGAAGATGAGGGTGGTGGCTTGGAAAGTGGGAATTAAGAGAGATTATGTTTAGGAAGGTGACTTCCGGGTTGGTGCCAGTGTTTATTTCTGGAGTACATATGGTATTGTGCATTTCACAGTAAAATGTTTTTAAGATGTTTAACACGCCTTTACTTTATAGTCACTGATTTTGAAAATGCTGCCTGTTGCATCTCAGTACAGACACAATGACTGAAATTTCCCTTAGGTGAGCTGCATAAAAGAACTGAGATAATCAAGTCACTCATGAAGAAGGTCAAAATCCTTGAATCCAATCAAGTAGAATGTCAGAAAACTCTTCAGAAGACTCAGCAGCAACTTCAGGAAATGGCTCAAAAGGCTACACACTCTGCCCTCCTCTCTGAAGACCTTGAGGTAGGTTTTCATTTTTTGATCATCTTCACTATTCTGGGTTTCAGTTACAGAAAAAAAAAAAACTTTAAATGTCTCCATTAAAAATGGATGTGTGAGCCAGGTGTGGTGGCTCATGCCTTTAATCCCAGCACTTGGGAGGCGGAGGCAGGTGGATCACTGTGAGTTCGAGGCCAGCCTGGTCTACAAAGTGAGTCCAGGACAGGCAAGGCTACACAGAGAAACCCTGTTGTGAAACCCCCACCACTGAAAAAATGGATGTGTATATGGACGTGTACAGTGTGTGTGTTCTGTCCATCTTAACTTTGTGTTCTCCATGCTCTCTGGCTAGCTACACTGCACTGCTCTGTTCTGGAGGTGAAGTTTCACCACAGTCCATTCCATAATGCTGTTTTGTTTTTGTTTTTCAAGACAAGGTTTCTCTGTGTAGCCCTGGCTGTCCTGGACTCACTCTATAGACCAGGCTGGCCTCGAACTCAGAGATCCACCTGCCTCTGCCTCCCAAGTGCGGGGATTACAGGCTTTTAAAAATTTTTTTAAAACATGTCTCCCTAAGTCTCTTAGCTAGTGTTGAACCTGCAGTTCCCCAGTCTCAGCCTCTGAAGTTCTGAGATTAACCTAAGGTCTATCCAGTACAATAAACACTTACACCAAAGCAAGAAACATAGGGTAAAATTGTTAAGATCGACTTTTCAGTATTTTATTCTTTCTTTCTTATGTATTTATTCAAAATAATCTTACTATGTAGCCCAGTCTGGTCTCAAACTTTTAATCCTTCTGCCTCAGCCTCCTGGATGCTATAATTACAGTGTGTGTCACCATTCTCAGCTAAGCGCTATGCTTTAGAGCAGTTTTAGGGTCATAGCAAATGTGAGTGGAGAGTACAGAGTCTTCATGTCTGTTCTATCCACACTCACTTCCTACTTCCGAGGCCCTGCATCATGATGCTCTATTTGTTGTAACTGGTGAATGCCTGTGGGCATGTCACTATCCCCCCAAGTCCAGTTTATGTAATGACTCACTTTTTGTGTTTTACTTTATATAGAATGATATGGGCAGATGTATACTGGCATATTGAGCCAAGCCCAGTGTAAAGTTCTTTTAGCCCAGATGTTAACAAAGATGTGCAGCCAGGTATGGTGGTGCATGCCTCTAATCCCAGTACTCAGGAGGCAGAGGCAGAGGCAGGCAGATCTTTGTGAGTTCGAGGCCAATCTAGTCTATAAAATCAAGTCCCAAACAGTCAAGCCTACACAGAGTAACCCTGTTTGGAAACAAAGCAAAACAAAAAAAGATGGGCAGAAGTCACTAAGGCTGCTTCCTTTAATGAAAACCCAGTTCTCATTTGTTCATTATGTCTCTTCTAACTGTGTTCACGGAAAGGCATAGAACTTGGGACTGGGCAAGTTTTTGAGTGGCTTCCTTAAACAAGCTGTGTGGTGTTTTATTTGTGAGTTAATTAAAATAAAATAATTTTATTTAAAAATTAAAAAGGCATGTTTATAAATATAACCTACATAAATCAGTATGAGTTAGATCAATTGCTAACTATTGAGAGGAAGCTAGAGTTTTGGGGGTTTTTTGTTTGTTTTGGATTTTTTTATTTTTGGGGTTTTTCGAGATAGGGTTTCTCTGTGTAGCCTTGGCTGTCCTAGATTCCCTTTGTAGACCAGGCTGGCCTTGAGCTCACATGGATCTGCCTGCCTCTGCCTCCCGAGTGCTGGGATGACAGGCGTGCACCACCACGCCCAGAAGAGAGGAAGCTAGGGTTAATAGAGGAATGAGCATTTGCATTCCTTTTTATTATTTTTTTAAAGATTTATCTATTTATTTATTGCATATGAGTGCTTTATCTGCAGAAGAGGGCATCAGATCACATTATAGATGACTGTGAGCCACCATGTGGTTGCTGGGAATTGAACTCAGAACCTCTGGAAGAGTAAGCAGCACTCTTAACCACTAGCCATCTCTCCAGCCCCTGTGTTCCTTTTTAATGATTACTTACTTACCCCATCTTATTTTTTAAAAATGTTAATTTAAGCCGGTCATGGTGGTGCATGCCTTTAATCCCAGCACTCAGGAGGCAGAGGCAGGTGGATTCCTGGGAGTTCGAGGCCAGCCTGGTCTACAAAATGAGTCCAGGACAGCCAAGGCTACGCAGAGAAACCCTGTCTCGAAAAACAAAACAAAACAAAACAAAAAAAATATTAAGTTAAGAAATAGAGAAAGGACTGTTTGTGGTTAGTAGCATAATGGAGGCATTAACAGGCTCAATGAGTATTTTCTGTGTTGTTCCCTTGTAGGCTAGAAATGAAAATCTCAGCAGCACGTTAGTGGAACTGTCTGCTCAGGTAGGACAATTGCAAGCTAGAGAGCAGGCTCTCACTACCATGATAAAGCTAAAGGTAACTGAAACGCTCTACCTCTATCCCAGAGCACTCTGCTGCCCGCAGAGCTCATCCGCGTGCTTCATCTTTCTTCTAGTCCCTAGCAGCCCAGAAGCAGAGCTGTCAGCAGTGCCCATTTCACCTTCTCCCTTCAAAAATGAAAGGAACAGGTTTATGTGGTAGTCCCAAAGCTCCTGTACTTCATCTCAGTGAGTCTGTTTCTTTCCTAGGTATCTGCTGTGGTCTCCTGAAGATGCTGACCATTAGGTAGATCCTTGTTAGTCTTTTATTAAAACAAAAAGAAGCTGGGTGGTGGCAGCGCACACCATTAATCCCAGCACTCAGAAGACAGAGGCAGGCAGATCTCTGTGAGTTCGAGGCCAGCCTGGTCTACAGAGAGAGTTCCAGGACAGCCAAGGCTACACAGAGAAACCCTGTATGGAAAAACCAAACCAACCAAACAAACAAAAAACAAAAAACAAAAATCCCCCAAACCAAGAGGTAAACTAAACTGGCAGCTGTCAGACATTGGTAGAGCGTGAAACATGGCCTCTTCAGAGAGAGCTCCTGTGCCTCATGCCCCTTGGGCAGTTGCTAAGCAGGGCTATGATGTTGCTGTAGTGGGACATTTGCATGAGTTCATCTGTAATTTTCCTGACACTAATGCTGAGATATAATCATGAGCAAGCTTTCTGAAAATTAAATAGAAATATGAAAATCTGTAGAATTACTTTAGTTAAAATAGTTGCCAGCATGGTGTCCACCACAGCCCTGGTAGAGCCTGTGAGCTAATGATGCCGCTTCTCTCATGTTAGGACAGTGCATTCATAAAAAAGAAGCAATGTGCCTACAGGCAGAGTTCTGTTTTGAAGGAAATAGTCTCTGCTAGAAGCACATGCTTATTAGGACATACTTAGAAAAACAGAAGCAGGAACTCCTTAAGCTCCTTGTTTAAGGTTGACAAGATTGAAGGACTTGTCTCTCTTGTCGTTGTCTTAATGCTTACTATTTTTATACTGGTCTGATCACAGACTTTTGTTGTTGGTGTTATTGTTTTGCTTAATGAAACAAATTTGCTTATTTATGTTGCTGGGGACTGAATCCAGGAGCTTTTGCTTGCTGGGTAGCATTCTACCACTGAGCTACATCCTTAGCCCCTCCTCTGGTTTTGATTTTGTTTAGTTTTGTTGCTGACCTGAAACTTGTAATGTAACCCAGGCTGGCCCTAGGAGTCATTGGTTCTCCTCCTTCAGCCTCTAGAATGCTGAGATTCCAGATGTGTGCCCCCATGCTCAGTCTTCCACTGGCTGTGAGTGGCTCACCCCAATCCTTTATCTCCCAGTAAGCCCTCTGAGTTTGTAAGGTTTTTTTCAGAATGCATGTGTAATGCTTCTGTAGCAGTGGGTGTGCTCAGGGAGGGCACCCGTTAGTCAGGGTATTTCAGCACGTGCGCCTGAGACTGAGGATTGAACCTGGGACCTTACACATGCTAGGCAAGTGCTCTACCACTGAGCTACCTGAGAAGATAAGTTATAGTTTGGTGGTGAGTCTTTTCTATTCTTCTGCTCTAGCTCCCCAAAATTGGCACAGAAATTTATTAGATTTATGAATAAGCTTGGGCTCTGTTACTGGGCAGATCTGATCTATTTCTAATGCACTATGCTAGTCTTGCTGTTCCCCAGCCATGTGCCATATTGGTCCTTCCTGGGCTGCTTCTGCTCCATTTGTGTCTTGTCCTTTCTTTACCTCCTCTTTTTTCTTCTCCTCTCATGGTTCCTACCTGACACCCTGTCACAGGGAATGGAAGTGCTGTCTTCTGTCCTTTCTCACCCTGTCAGCAGCTTAAT
>NC_067155.1:51375233-51377732 GCF_903995435.1 Acomys russatus | reverse complement strand
CAGTTGCCTCTGTTCCTTTGTCCCCACCCCACCCTGCCATCTGCCCAGTCCCAGTCACCATCCAGCCTCTGTGCTCTGTTGCTGTTACCTGCCAACAGCTGTCCCATCTACTTGTCTGTCCTCGTCTACCCGTCCACTTGTACTGTCCATATATCCCTTCTTGCTCCCCCCTCCCCCAGAAGTCTTGGGTCCTGTGACTAGTGCCACCAGCATGGCCATTTCCTGGCTGGCTGGTGACAGCTGTCCCTATGTGTGTTCAGCCTAGTGCCTGCTGTGCCTCCAGTGGCCAAGGAGTGGCCTTTCAGTGGGGACAGGAAGCTGGGAGTAACATCTGATCACTGTGTGGGGTGTCTAGGGACCAGGCTTGAGGGGGAGTGGCCACTCAGGACAGTAGGGTGGGGGATCTTCCTCCTTGCTGTGTACCCCAAAGTGGGTGAGTCACGTAGCTCCAGGGTAGGTAGGGGCTTTATGGGGTGGCCAGCAAAGAGGAAGCAAGCCAGGAAGGCTACAAGGATGACAGGCTAACACCAAGTGAGCAACTACATAAACTGTCACATGCCAAAGTTTTCCCAGCCCTGTGGGGCCAACCTAGGACATCCATGTCTGGAGCTTAGCTAGAAGTGGGGGATGGGATTTGGGCAGGCAACTCCTGGGGAGTCTCTTCACCATCCTAGAACCCCCGTTCTCCCGGAGCCAGCTCTCCCTGCTTTGCAGAAGGCAGGAAGGACCATGACTGGCTTCTCATCAGTGGGGAGCAGATGGGTGTCTTAGGACCAGCTCTGGGTTTTGTGTCTCTGTGAGTACCTGTCAGCCTCTGCTGTCACTAGCTGCTTGCCAGAGTGTCCAGGCCTAGCCTGGCTCTTCTGAGGGTTTTGTCCTCATAGTCACGCAGTGAGGCCACTTGTACGCTCAGATGCCCTGTTACCCTGTCTTAGTGTTAGGCATTACCATTGCTGTGATGGAACACCATAACCAAAAGCTACTTGGGGAGGAAAGGGTTATTTGGTATTCAAGTCCACACCACTGTTCATCACTGAAGGAAGTCAGCACAGGAAAACTCAGGGCAGGAACCTGGAAGCAGGAGCTGATGCAGAGGCCATGGAGGGGCGCTGCTTACTGGCTTGCTCACCCTGTTTCCTAGAGAACAGAGGGCCACCAGCCAGGGTTGGCACCATCCACAAGGGTTGCGCCCCCCCCCCCCCCCCCCCCCCCCGCAATCAATCACTGATTAACAAAATGCTCTACATACAAGCTTGCCTTCATCTCAATCTTATGGAGGCATTTTCTCAATTGAGGGACCCTCCTCTCAGATAACTATAGCTTGCTTTATTTTATTTTATTTTTTTAATATTTTATTAATTTTAACTTATGTACATTGGTGTAGGGTGTCAGATCTTGGAGTTACAGACAGTTGTAAGCTGCCATGTGGGTGCTGGGAATTGAACCCAGGTCCTTTGGAAGAACAAGCAGTGCTCTTAACCACTGAGCCATCTCTCTAGCCCCCTATAGCTTGCTTTAATTTGATAGAAAACCAACCAGTACATCTGACCCCTTGTCAACTTGACATAAACACATCACTGTTGAGCCTTTTGTTTCTCGTTCATCCCCAAGATCAGACATTAATACAGATATAACAATACAATATAAAACACTCCATAAACTCAGAAGGCCCCACAGCCTTACAAATTCAAGCACTCAACTTGTCTTCTTAAAAATATGCACTCTCGGGCTGGAGAGATGGCTTAGAGGTTAAGAGCACTGACTACTCTTCCAAAGGTCCTGAGTTCAATTCCCAGCAACCACATGGTGGCTCACAAACATCTATAATGAGATCTGGTGCTCTCTGCTGGCCTGCAGGTGTATATGCAGGCAGAGCACTGTATACATAATAATAAATAAATAAATCCTTTAAAAATATGCAGTCTCTTTTTAAAATTCAAAGTCTCTGTAAAACTTTCTAATCTGGGTGTGTTTTTTTGTTTGTTTTGTTTTAAAGTTTGAAGTCTCTCAATTGTGGGCTTCTGTAAAAATAAAGAATGAGTTGAACACTTTCTTACTCTAGAGGGAAGAACCACGGCACAGTCACAGTCAGATCAAAGTAGAATCAAACTCCAACTGTGTAAACAACACAATGTTCAGCATTTGGGATCCATTCGGGGTCTTCTGGGCTCCTCCAAAGGCTTGTCTTCGAGGCTCTGCCAGCCTCCACTCCACAGCTGCTGGTCTTTGGTGATCAGCCCATGGTACTGGCATCTCCAAAACGCTGGTGTCTTTTGCTGCAATCGGGCTGCACTTTGGCCAATTACCTCTCCTGGGTTCTCTTCATGGTACCATGCCTCAACTTCTCTCTATGTCCCCTTTAATCCTGGCCTTCAACTGCCACTGAGGCTGCACCTTCACCAGTGGCCTCTCCTGACCTCTCACGGTGCCTAACCTCAGCTTCCTGCCTTCGTGTCTTTAAAACCAGTACCAACTGGTAACTCTGTTTTTTTGGTTTTG
>NC_067155.1:50607894-50749711 GCF_903995435.1 Acomys russatus | reverse complement strand
ACATGCTAGTGTGTGGTGTCTATGTGTCTCTGTGTGTGTCTGTGCCAGTGTGTCTACATGTGTCAGTATGACTCTGTGTGTGTGTGTGTGTGTATGTGTGTATGTGTGTGTATCTGTCTCTGTGTCTGAGAAGCCTTGACCTTTACTGTTAGTGGTAAGATCTGACAGATAATCTGGCAGGCAGGGTCGCTGTCCATAGGTGGTTTATTGGCATGTGAGAAAGAGTCTGTGGTTCACTGTAGAGCAACAGAGAGGCAGCCATAGGGCCAGATCTGGTCCAGAGTGGTGTAGGGATGTGTGTGTGTGTGTGTGTGTGTGTGTGTGTGTGTGTGTGTGTGTGTGTGTGTATGTGTGTGATTAACGTCGGATGTCTTCCTCCATCACTCTCTGTCATGTTGAAGACACACCCTCTCTTTGAACCTGGAATTCACCAACTCAGCTAGGCTGGCCAGTGAGTCCCAGAGAGCCACTTGCCTTGATCTCCCCAGCACTGGGTTGTGGGTACATACCTGTAATGCCCAGAGTTTTACATGGATTCTAAGGGGTCAGACTCATGGACCCATGCTTGGGTGACAAGCACTTCACCGATTGGGCCATCTGGGGGCGGGGTGTCCAAGACAGTTGATTAAAAAAAATTGAACTGTAAGCAGATGGTGCAGGAAAGGGCACAGTACAGCTTTAAAGAGACAGTTGGAGGACTCTGGACAAGTGAGACTGGAGCATGGCTGCCTTGATCCCTCTCTGAAGTCAGCAGAGGGCTACTGAATTGTCCCAAGCACCCACAACTGACTTGCTACTGTTAGATCTGTTTGCAGACAAGTCTCAGTGGTGAGTTTGGGGGATGATTATGTAAAAATGTACAACCAAAGGCAACGTGCAATGCTTGATCTATGCTAGTAGTACCTTGTTTTTGAAGCCAGAGGCTCACTGCTTTAGGTGCTCAAGGTACTGGCTCACTGCCTGGCACTTGGGCTGGAGGTCTAGCTCCTGAGCTCTGGCTGTCAGAGTTCAGAGCCCTTGGCTCCTTCACTCTTGGCCGTGCTCTCAATCTCTTCCCATGACTGGTCCTTGGGGTCCCCGTTTCCTGAGCAACCACCTATGGTCCTTCACAGCCTCTTGTCTTCCAAAGTCTCAGTGTCTCAACCTTCTGAATACATCAGCCATCATTTGCAGTCTTAGCCTCTTCCAGACTCGGCTTGTATCCACTGTTTGGAACTCTGCCACTCCTTCATGGTGTTATACCTCTTAGCTTTGGGTAGTGGGTCCTCAGCTTCCAGTGATGCATCCTTGCTTCATCCGCCTCCTTGCTACTGCTGCTGCTGTAATTGTGGCTATGGCTGGTAGCCCTCAGGCTGGATGCTCTAGAAGGTAGCTGCCCTTCGTAAAACCACTTTCATCCCACATTGGGACAGAAGACCAGTGGAGAGGAGCTGTTAGGGCCCTGCTATTGCAACACCAGGAGAGATGCTTCCCTAACTAGCAGGCGTTGTGCTCATTAACAGAGGCAGGTATGCCTGTGTGGATTGCCACCACAGCCTGCCAGATGCAGAGCTTCCAACTCCATTAGTCATGAGGCTCCCCTAAGGGCCAGTCAACAAGCCTTGCATTACATCCATGAGACTTGTCGCTGAGACTCTAGGGAGACATGCTACCTTCTGTCCTGGGTGAGGGTAACTCCAGGGAACCGGGTCCTCTGTGGTACACTGGGGCTTGGCTCTCTCAGTGTAGAGTCTTCTAAAGCTTGCACTAACTGCTTGGACATTTCGTGGCTGAGGGCAGCAGCTATGGATGGACCGGTCTCTGAGCCAGAGCTCAGGGTCCTCAGTGGTGGAGTGTTAGGAGAAGGGACAGCTTGGTGGACAGACAGCTGCTGCTCCAGGCACAAGGGAGGGGTCATATCAGCTGGTATTAAGAGGCCAAGTGGCTTGCTCCTTTTAGTTTAGGGTATTAAAAAAACAAAGCAAAAACAAAAACCACCAACCCTGGAGGTGCAGACAGGGAATTAACATTCTCAGCAGTTTAACACCCCCAAACCCACAGCCACACCTGAAGGGGAGTCAGGGTCCTCACATCTGTCTCTACGGTAGCTGTGACAACTAGCAGCTTAAAATACACATTTGTTATCATATTCTGTAAGCTGGAATCTAAACGATTTGGCAGGGCTGTGTTCCTTCTGGACTATGTTGGTAGAATCCATTACTGGCTCTTCTAGACCTAAAGGCCACCCACCCACCTTCTTAAGTCATGTCTCCACTTCCACTTTTTCACTTTTTCTGCCTCTGTTCTGTCTCTTGCCCTTCTTCTCCCTTTTTGATGTCTTTACTGTACATGCTTCTCTGACTCTGGCCCTCCCAGCTTTCCTTATAAAGGCCTTTAATGCCGACATAAAATATTGGGTAGTAGACACCATCCTGCCAGGGAAAACTGCTTAGGACAGGAAGCAAACAACTCAAAATAGCTCCAGGAAGTTCTTGAAACTGACCAGACTCATTAGGCCCCTCCTTTCTAAGAGCGTATTAGCAATAAGACTACTAAGAGACCATAACAGACCAGTAGAGATGCTTAAAAGAGACCCAGTCCAAGAAGCTTGAAACGAATAAGCTGCCTAAGAAAGAGGCTCAGACCAGCTGAGGTACCAGGAAGGGATATTGTCCAATCCATGGAGCTGCCGGTAGGCTGTGCTGTGAGCTCCAGCTTCTCAGCTTTTGTGAGATGTCACCCATGCTGGGGTTGGGCTGTCTTTGAGTCATTTCTGCTCCTGTAAGTAACCCCTTACTCACATTTTGTAAGTAATAATCCCAATAAATTCACTGGTTGACCAAGTTGGACTTTGGGCTACTGTTAGTTTCATATTTGGGCCAAGTAGACATTTGTTCTCACAGCTTGGAAGCTGCCACCTCAGGATTGTCAATGGATGTTCAATACACTTTGTCCAATGCGTTATTTTCAAGAGCCGATGTAAAAAGAGGTAGACGCTTAATTTGTGTAAGTTACCCTTCTTCCCCCAAGAAGCACTGGTTCCTGGCATTCCATGGCTTGGAGCTTCACTTACTGTTTTCACTGTTGTATGGGCTCACCATTGTTTTTCTGTATGGCTTTTCTTTTGGGGGGGGGGTTGAAGTTATTTTTAGTTAAAGAAAAAAAATGGGCTTTCCAAGGGTCACAAATTGAGCTGAAGGTCAGAAAGAAGCTGAGTGTCGGCCTGGAAATGATAATTAGGCTATCCTGGAAACTGACTGGATCATCAGGCACTCCTTGGTGGAGAGGGCAGAGCTACCCTTCATCAATGCATGGCCTACATGGGCTCTCAGGTCACCACCATGTGCCCACTGACATGATTAACACTTATTCTTAGGGGCATTAAATTAAGGAATGATATAGGAAGCCGAAACAGTGCCTTATTCAGTTGGATTCTGAATCACAATCAGGAAATAGTCTTTATCTGGTGCCACCATAATTTTGTTTTTCTTGCAACGAATTTGAAGGAAGATTAAATCATTCTGGGGGTCGATTTCACGCACAGTGCTCCGTGCCTTTCACGGAAGTTGTGCATGAGGTTGGCGTACTGTGTTGTGGTGGCGTTGTCCATGGTGCTCTTGATGGGGATGCCTTCTGTGTTCACCACAATGATCCCCTGCACGCTTTCTGGCTCTGCAGTCTCTTGAGTGTTTCCTCCACCTCTGCCATCTCGGACCGATCCAGCAGCTCCGAGTAGCCAACACTCTGCCAAGTTCTCCGCCTTTCTGAGTCTCCTGTATGGTCTTTCTTATACAGGGTTTATCATGGAATTTAAGGGCCATCCTAACTTGGGATTTTTTTTTTGAGACTTTAAGCTTCTATCTGCAAAAATATTTTTCCCCCTAAAGAAAGTCTCATTCATTGGGGGCTAGGATTGGGTATCTTTCTTGGGTGCCCTGGTTTTATGCTGTACCGTGTAATAGGATACATTCACAGGTTCTCAGGATTAGGACTTGGGGCTTTGCTCTTCAGGCTACTCTGTGAGCCTTGTTTTGTTAAAGAGAATCCTTAAATGTCTTTAGAGAATGGAAGTGAAATGAAATTTCCAAATGATAGTTATGATTTAATCATCGGGCGTCTGTCTTTCTGAGTGATGGTTTCATATTTACTAGGTGTCTGCATTGTATAATATCTTAGTTTATTTCCTGTCGCTGTGATAGAACACCATGACAAAAGCAACTCATGGGAAGAAGGAGAGAGAGAGAGAGAGAGAGAGAGAGAGAGAGAGAGAGAGAGAGAGAGAGAGAGAGAGAGAGAACAGGAGGTGGGCAAGTCTATAGATTCTTAAAGCCCGCCCCCAGGTGACATACTTTCTCCAGCAAGTCTCTACCTCCTAAAGGTTTCACAACCTCTCTAAAAAGCGCCTCCTGTGAGCCTGTGGGGGGCATTTCTCATTCAAATCACAACATGTTCTATGCCAGTAGGTCCCAGACCGAACCCCAGAAAACCCATCATCATCCACGGGGGACAGATTCTCCCACTCACAGAGAGATAGATATAAATTGGAGAGGATCTTGAAGATGGCTCCGGTAACTTTGGGCTGCGGTAATTACAATCCCAGCCCACAGGTATGGGGTGGATTCACAAGAATGAGACCTTGAAAGGCTAATCAAAAGGCATTAGCATTTTAAAGCCTTCTCTAACCCGGGGGAAGGATGTTGCTTCTGAAGAAGTTGGTCTGTGGGAGAGGAAAGGTTAGGAGGGCGAAAGTCAGAGAAAAGGTTTTATAAAGTGTTGTGTAGCTTGCTGAGCTGTGTGGGGAGCTGGTCACCGAGGCCCGAGGGAAATGACAGCCTGCCACACGGTAGCAGCTTTACCTGCGTCTGGGTGTGCCACCTACAGCATGCTGTGTGATCAAAGTCCCCCCTGCCCACCCCCCACCCCCAACGCAAGTAGCTGGGCTTACAGAGCAGATTAAACAGAAGTCAGGCATGTTCTGAGTGAGCTCCTAAGGGAGATACACTTGAGTTGACATCACCCCTTTAGGCAGCGGGAGCTGGCCAGTTGTGACAGACTGGGGCTGGGTCGGGGTAGGGGGGTTGGCAGACCAAGGACGAATTCCTGCACAAGCGACTATTATTTTCTTTGTTGTTTCAAGTCGTAGAAACCCAAATCCACCTGCCACAGACTGATGCAAATTTTACTTGAAAGAACATGGAAAGAAGGAGAAAAAAAAAATTCAAAAGAGATTTAAAGCCATTTCTTTACCCTCTTGAAATGCTTCATACACACACACACACACACACACACACACACACACACAAATTCCATATAAAAAAAAGCCCCGCTGTTATTCTATTTCTGGGCGTGAATTTCCTTCCTTCCCACTATTGCCAGGAGCCATGCAGCTAAGAATAAGTTGTCAGGCAGTTTGGCTGTTATTGCCTAATTCTGTCCTTCTTTATGCTAGTAATTTGGACTTTTATTGTTGTGTTTCTAGTTGGAGATGTGTCACGTATTTCTTGTTGGCCGGGGATACACACTGCTGTATTCTCAACCTTTTGTTCTGTCAACTTCATTATGCTTCCAGTATCAATTAGAACATTCGTCCCTTTCTGTCTTCCGCATCTCTAATTAAGAACTAAACATCCTGGAAAGCACGTCTGCATAATTCTGGGAGATCTCAGATTGAGCCTGCTCGAACCTGCAGCCCTCCCCAGCTTCTTCCAGGAGGTGTGCACCTGCGCTTCCTTCCTGCCTGTCCGAGCCCTTGAATGCCTGCTGCTCTCCTTTCCAGTCCTTCCGGGTCCTTCCAGAGATGGTTGCTGGTACCTGTGACTTCTGTAGGCACTTGTTTTCCCCAGAATTCAGTGGGAAGGAAGGAAACAGAAGCCTTTGGGTACTTGTTGTCCTGAGCGTAGTTTAGAGGGTGAGCAGAACTATCAGCTTTATCTTGGGGGTCCACTGGCATCCTTAAGAAACTCAGATGATTGAAATAAACTCCTGAATTAAACCACGTTACACAAATGTAAGAGCCAGTCCCCGGACAGGGGGGGTTCTAGGTACAAGGGTTTTGAGGCAAGTCTATTGATGGTCTCCGCCATGTTTTTGTTTTTTTTTGTTTTTTTTTTTTTTTAACAGATTTTCAGAGCTGTGGTTGTCATACCACGGAATACACATCTTTTAAATGGAAAACCTGATAGGTTTTTATGTTACGTTATTGGTTTTATTCATCAGATTGGTCCGCGGGCACACCTGTGAGGGATTGTCTTGATTGTTAACTTGTTGTAGTAGGGCCCTCTGTGGTCATTCCCTTGGCAAGTGGTCCTGGGCTGTGTATAAATGCTAGCCGAGCGTGAGGCTGCAAGCAAGGCAGCAAGTGTTGTCCGCTGTGCTTTCTGCTGCAGGGTATCTCAAAGCTTTCACTTAAGCAGCGCACGCAGATTGGTTCTGTATTTCAGTCAACAGTTGAGGAGTGTCAAGTGACACCATCCTGGTGTCAGTGCATAGTCTGTTGGGGGACAGTACAATGGAAAGAGATGAACCACTTTCCCTTGGTACTGTCTCACCTTGCTGTGCTTCACTGACTTCTGTTAAATCCACAGTTGTTTGTCACATCTCGGAATGAATGGGCATGTCTCATCTGTCATCTGTCCTGATGTCACAGTCAGTCGCTAAGTTCAAACAGGGAAGAGCCAGAAGTTGGCGACAAACCTAGATAGCCCTTGGATGGCATTGCTGTCAGTGGCCAGCCTGTTTTTAAATAGACTACACAGGCCACTGTGGGAGGGTGGGCTATCCTGTCTGTTTCACTCAGTGTTGCTTTTTCTCCCACTTGGGCAGACCTGGTAGACAGTAAGTAGGCTGCTTTAAGTATTTGTTGAAGACATAAGCTACAAAAATGTCTCCCAGTAATACCCCAAGAGACAGAGGTGGGTAGGTGTTCTCTCTCCATCCTCTCATTTCTCTTGGGGGAGAAGAACTCTTTAAGATTATAGGTGGTGTCAAGAATAGCATGGCTGTGTTAGCCAAACACACCTCACTGGAGGATTATAAGCTTTGAAGTGTTAGTTTAAAAGTAGATGTCATGTGCGGGACACTGTAGGGTTACCTCCTAAGAGAATTACTAAGGAGATTCATAGGGAACCAGGGATACCGCGGCCCTCTCAGATGTCAGATGCTCAGCAGCCCCATCAATAAGGCGGGTGGTTTTTAATGTATCAGCCGCAGTTGAAATCTGAGCTGATGCTGGTGATTTCACAGTATCTAGGACAAAATGTGCCATCTGACAACTGGTTTGGAATGATGGATGAGTTCTCTGAGGACCACAGAAATGTCTCAAGTGTAACCTCCCAGCCCCAGCCCCCTCCTCCACCCCCGTGGTGCCTGGCAAGCTCAGGGCTCTCTGTAAATGCTAGTGGGAAGAATGAGGGTCTGACATCACAGTAGACAGCAGGGATGCCCTGAGGGACTGCAGCGTGGCGGGTGCTTTCCTTAGACTCACCATCTTCTCTGCTTCTCCCCGATGAGTGCACGCAAGCACATGTGACCACAAGGCTGTGTTTGATGGCAGCAGCAGGGTGTGCTAGCTAGCGCACGCTGCCTTACTGGCCTTGTGAGCGCTTTTCCTGTAACCTGAAAGCTCTGCGATGAGGTAGGGACCTCTCTAAGCGTTTCTTTTCAGTGTATCTGGGTCACCTGTCACTGTGGCTGGCTTTATGCAAGTGGACAGATCCCTAGTGTGGTCTGGTGGGGGAGCTACAGGTGCTGGGAGATGATGTCACTGCCCAGGAAAGACAGAGACTCTTTGGAGTCCACTGGATAAGGATTCTGAAATTACGTCAATCATAATTCTCTGGAGGATTGTGGTAAATCTGCTTTTTAAACTGAGCCTTAGACCCTGACCTTTTCCCCCCAGTTTGTGTGTGGTATGTTTTGGGGTCTCCCCCCCCTCGTGTGTGTGTGTGTGTGTGTGTGTGTGTGTGTGTGTGTGTGTGTGTGTGTGTGTGTGTGCATGCACATACCTGCCTGAGGGTGGATTCACAGGAGTGTGTGTGCTGGGAATCAATCTCAGTCATTTCCCCACCTCATTCATCAGAGCAGAGCCTCTCAATCAAACCCATCCCCTCAGCCATGCAGCTAGCCTCTCGATCTAGCACACCCAGGTGTATGTGTGTTTCTGGGACATCGGAACTACGGTGCTCACCCCTACACAGCAGACACTTTATCCACTGAGCCATCTCCCCAGCCTGTTAGGCACCAAGTTTGCTCAAGATAAGAAAGAGCATTTATGGTACACCCAGGCTCTTTATGCCTATCAGTTCCTGCAGTATTTCAAACCTCTTGGGGCTTGGCTATTAAACTCTACACTCTACCGTTGGGAAGCGACACAGGGCAGCTGTGAGCTGCCAGGCTGGGATTCAAGCCTTGGAACTCTGCCCACAGCATTCAAAAGAGTGCCCCAGTTTCACAGGGAACGCAGCCCCTGCAAAGGCATGGGGCACAGACTCTAGGCTTTTTAAGCCCCCTACTCTCGGACTGTCCTCAAATCGACTTGTGCCAAGCATACCCTGGGAGGTTACACTGTCTGTCACTGATGAAAATGTGTCCCCTTTTCTCTTAAATATCTCAGCTGTCTACAGGGAAACCAAAGATATTAGGAGCCAGTGGCTGACAAGAGCTCTTCCTGCACCAAGAAGTGATGACTTAAAAAGGAGATGGTGAGACTCTCATGTCTCCCCCAGACACTCAGGGGATTCACCGCCGGCAACTGCAGTGCCTTATTGATGCATATCGGCAGACTGATATGGATTTTAGACATGAATGCTGCCTCTTGCAGCCGGTGGGAATATAAATTCTGTTTCAGCTGAGAGCATTGGGATGAGGGTCTTCAGAGAGCAGAGGGACGGGTTCCACGGCCTCCCACTAGGCAGCCGATGCCTCCACTCCCATCACCTGGTCAAGAGGGTAAGGGCCCAACAGTGAAAGCTCATGTCTTTTCACTATAGGCTTATACAGTCTGCTGTGTGTGTGCGCGCGTGCATGCACACAAGCACACATGCCCATATATGTGAGATAAGTGTATGTGTGTATAGGATTCTGCTTGCACATGACTGCATCTGTGCATGGAGACCAGAGGTTAACTTCGGTGTCATTTCTCAGGTGCTATCCACCTTTGATTTTTTTTTTTTAGTGGGTATGTGTATGTGGGCATGTGTGCATGTGTATGGGTGTGCACGTGCACCATAGTGCACATATCGAGGTCAGAGGATAACTTGCAGGAATAGGTTTGCTCCTTCCACTCTGTGGGTCCTGGGGCTCAAACTCAACCACTCAGGCTTGGAAGCCAGCATCTTTACCCCATGAGCCATCTTGCTGGATCCACTAAGCCTTTTTAGAAATGCAAAGGTGACTTCCCTGATGGGAGTCACCTCAGATGGTTTGGCCTGGGGAGCCCTTTGTGTCTTCACAGTTTTCAAAAGTGTCATTCCCGATGGCATATGCTCCTGAGAGCACGGAAGCTGATGAATCTATCTTCCTGACAGCCCTGTGTCTAACCATCAGTTAACACACGGATCACAGTCTGGCTTATTTCTCTATGCACACAGTGGGGAAAGAGCCCTGGATAACTGCATGCTGAGATGGCTATGTTTAAAGGCCATATGAGGATGATGGACTTCTATGTGCTTCAGTTGACTGAGCCCAAGTCCTGAAGGTCCTACAGAGCTTAGCGGCTCTGACTTCAGAGCTCGTACCATGGCTCGCTCTGCTGAGGTGGGAGGGGTGAACCTGGCTCCCTGGAGAAGCAGAGCTAGTACAGCACAGAGCTGGAGAATGAGGCTCAGTTTGTAGAGGACTCATGTGGCACACATGAAGCCCTGGGTCTGATTCTCAGCACACACCAATGAGGAAGGATACTGTACCCTTCTCTGCAATCCTGTCTGCTATCCCAGCACTCAGGAGGTGGCATCTGGAGAGTCAGAAGTTCGAGGAGTTGGTGTAGAAACACAATTTTGACCCCTAAAGGTCAAAGAGAATAAAAGATGGTTTGTTCTGGAGCCAAATATGAATGAGCACGGGAACAGAGTCAAGTTTCCTCAGATGCTAGATTCCACTTGTGGCGTAGAACCATGCTGCACAGTGAATACTGGGCCAATGCAACCAACCGCAAATGATAATACAGTATAAATAAAACCCATATTTAAAACCTTGTAGATGGGCTGGGAAGAGCAGCGCTGGCTGCTTTTGCAGAGGACCTGAGTTGGATTCCTAGCACCCACACTCCAACATGAGGGGATCTAAGACCCTCTTCTGGCCTCCATGGGCACTACACACACACACACACACACACACACACACACACACACACACACACACGCACACACACACGCACATGCATGTGCTCGCTCTCCCTCTCCCTCCCCCTCCCCCTCCCCCTTTTGTTCTTCTCTCTCTCTCAAAAATGTCTTTGGGCCCAGTGTCCAGAACAGAATATCCAGTTGATAACTGTTGATACTGTTATGGTTTCTCTTTAGCCATGGACTGTCTTCTGACTATTTCTGTATGAAGTATATCATGTTTCCAACAGAAGGTCAAAAAGAAAAAGTTTGAAACAGAGTCAAAACCTGTGCATTCCTCCTAAGGCTGCTGCAGGCCCTGCCTTGCACTCTTCACTTCATGTTGTTTAAAAAGTGTCAAGAGCATTACAAGTGTGGCTTTGGGTCACTTGTCTCTCAGAGATGCACGGGCGAGGGGGAGGCTGGTCTTGTGCTCCTCATGATTTCTGACTATAGGTATTGAAGGTACCGGCACAGACATGGGTAAGGGCAATTGCCATTGTGATGAAGAATTCTGGGGTTAATTGGTCCTGTAGAAGGAAACACTGTCCTTCTAGAAACATCTGCAGTTTGAACAGACGGCAGAGCGAGCAGGATGGAATCATCTCGGGGCAGCGATCACACTGCCAATTCTTCTGTAAAAGATGAAGTGAGCACACAGAACAAGGACTAGGAATGTAGCTTAGTTGGGAGTGTGTTTACTTTGCACGCATGGGGCCCTGGGTTCCATCCCCAGCACCACATAGGCCAGGCATGGTGGCTCACACCTGTAATCCCAGCACTCAGAGGCAGGAGGACCAGAAATTCCAGGTCATCTGCATAGTGGGTTTCTGGCCAGCCTGGGGTACAAGAGATCTTGTCTCAAAACAAACAAACAAAAACAAACCAAAACCAAATCAAAACACAACGTAGAGGGATAGGAGGAAATGTCTTCTCCTGCCAACAACAGTGTCCTTTAGCCGAAGTCCAAGGTGATGACGCATGTCCACTGACGCACACACTGTGGACTCGCTGAGGAGCTGACTCCATCCGCAAAAGCTCAGGGACCAGGCCTGTCACATGACAGAGATGGTAACTACAGCAACGAAGGCTCCTACGACCAGTGAAGGCACTTTCAGATTCGCGTCTGCAACATGAGCTTTTTTGTGTGTGTGTGTGGAGACACTGCAGTGCACGAGGGCTGATGGACCCCAAGGGAGCCTGGAGCAGCCCAGATAGGCAACTGTTTGGTGTATACCCACGGGAATCTACATCATCATAGCAGAGACACCTGCGTGCTCCTCATTGTGACTTAGTTGGTAGAGCCTTTGCCTGGCATCAGTGGAGCCGTGAGAGCCCAGCTAACCCACATAAAACAGGCATGGTGGTACACACCTGAGTCGCAGTACTCGGGAGCTGGGCATCAAATCAGCCTTGGTGTCCATCAACAGATGAAAAGGTAAAGAAATGCAGTGCAGACACACACAGTGATGTGTTGGTGTTGGTTATTCAGCCCAGGGCGCTGCGTAGGTTAGGCAGCTTGCTTGGCCACTGAGCCATATCCCTAGCCCCTACACAATGGGGGTTTTGTTCATCCCCAAAGGATGAGGGATTGGCTTGTGGACTGGCACTGTGAGCTCTGGGCCGCAGAAACCCGAGGCAGAGCTGTGTTTTCTGAGTCTCTTGGTTTTGGAGTTGGGGAGATTGAACCCTTAAATCCTTTCCAGATACAAGGGGGAAATGTGGTTTTCTGTAGGAAGGCTGGCGAGGGGTATGCCAAAAGGTAGAGGATAGATCTGTGCTAGGATGCTGTCATCTTTGTGCGTTCCTGCACTCATTCTCTTGTCTCTTCCTCCAGCTGTGATGTCTCCTCACATGTCCTTGTGGGGATGGAAGAGAGGGCTATTTATTTCCCATGTTTGTTATCTAAAAAACAAAACAAACCAACAAACAAACAGTCCCTCTCGATGGAAGAGCCTAGAACTGGTTGGCATAATCTAACCTCCAGCATCGTGTTATGGTTTGTGCTGGACCTCAGGGATGGGGTATCCAGGGGAAGATGAGTGATCTGGTGCATGCTCTGGAAACTGGCGGTCGAACATGACCATAGCCTTTTTCACTAGGTAAGGACTTAGGACCAAACAAGGGCCAAAGCTTGATGGACAAAGCAATGCAACAAAATTCTCCTTGGGAAGATTTCTTAGGCGTTAGAGCTGTCAGTGTGTTTCCAAGTTAACCACTGAGTCTTGGAGGACTGGAAAGAGAGGCCCTGTTCATGGTTGCCTAGGCTTTCATGCACGGGCAGCTGCTGAAGCTGTCTTAGCTGAGTTGGGGCAACATAACTCTGGTCCTGATGACTGTGGGCCAAGCTGAGGAGTGTCCTCCATGTGCATGAGGAGCCAGCAGAGCTCAGCACCCTAGCCGAGGGGCCGCTGGGAGGAAGAAGTGAGTCAGGTTGAGGCATGAGGGACAGGTTGGAGCTTGACCATGGCGGTCGGTTTGTTCTCCCTTCCCGTTACTGGGACACATACTGAGTGAGAAGCTGAAGACGTTAACTGGGAAGGAATGTGATTTTTGGCAAGTGTGAGGGGTGGATTAGAGAGGCTCCCCCTCCTATCTAAAAACCACTGGGGAGTTAAGGGAAGCCCACAGGAAAATGCGCTGCTGGATGACTGGGCATGGCACTGAATAGAACCACGCCTGTGCAGGAGCTCGAGCTACCTGTAGGAGCCTGCTCTCTGGTCTGCCTCCCACATGGCCGTACCCATCTTCTCTCCACTTCTTATCTTCATTTGTACCCTTTGCTGTTCGTTTCTATTTCCGTCTCTCACAGAAGCATGTGCCTGATGAAGGTGGGGACCCCCCAGGTCCGTCATCTATATTGGCACCTACATACAGTATCTTATTAACTCAAAGCGTTCACTGGGTGAACAAATGAACAGGAATCCTCTTGCCTGTTTATTCACTGATTCAGGTTTTTAGTGCAGCACCAAGTGAATGTGGAAAAAGGAATAATTTAGTATTTAGTATTTGAGGATTTTCTCTCCACGACCCACTGAGTCATAAGAAGAGACATTGTGTGAACCTACAAGGAAGCATTCAGGCAGGTACTTGCTGGGCAGGAGGCCAGGAGAACCCTGTGTGATGCCGGGATGGCTAAGACCAACCTTCTTCCGTCACAGGACTCTCTGCTTCCGCAGGCATCCAAAGGAGAAGCATTCAGAGACCATCTCTCGAGGTCAGGGAAGGGAACTTTAAAATGTGACATCTAGGACTTCACGGGGCCAGTTCTGACCTCAAGTCATGGTTGGTGAGGTTAGCAGCACGTAAGTCCATAGCCAGGGCTTGCAGTGGTGGCTCTAGCACATGGCCCGTATAGGCACGGTCCATCAGACCCCCTCTCCTCCACAGAGGAAGAGAGCTTTTATGTAAAAGAGTTTGGGCAGGAGATGTGGTGATTCTTAACCAAGAAAGAGAGCGTAGATGGTTGGACGATGGGAACCAAACAAGGAAATGTGGTGCTCCGACTCTTGGCTCCCCAGGAACATGGTATCGGCCCACACTAATGAGAAGGCAGCTGGTTTGAAACTCTCCCTCACTTAATTATATCAACACGGTGGACACCTTGTGGGCTGCCTTCCCAGGTTGGGATAATTACCCTCCTTTTTCTGATTTTTCTTTCTTCTTGATAATTACCTCCTCTCACCTCTCCTCACACATGTGAGTGGGCTGCTGGCAGCCATGTTTATGCTTGGAGCCAGCTAACGTCGGCCAACCCGACTCTTGGAGGCCCTGAGATCAGTTAGTATCGGTTGCAAGTGTTAATGGGTAAAGTGCCCATCACCAGGTTTGTGTGCCCAAACATGGAGGGTAGAATTAACCATTGTACAGAATGACAGTAGAGAAGCAGAGGGGACAGAGCTGAGGTGTGTGTTGGGGTGCAGGGACCATGCCCTTCTGTTTCCAGGCTCCAGCGTGAGCCTGCGGATTGAGCGGGATCCAGGAAATATGAATAAACTCGCCTCTCCTGGCTGAAGTTCCCTCCCTCCCTCCCTCCCTCCCCTCCTCCTCCTTCTTCGTCTTCTCTCCCTCTCTCTCCTCTCTCTGTCTTTGTCTCTGTTTCTGTCTCTCTCTCTCGTCTAAGACAGGGTTTTTCTGTGTAGCCTTGGCTGTCCTTGACTTGCTTTGTAGTCCAGGTTGGCCTTGAACTCACAGAGATCACACCTGCTTCTGTCTCCAGCGCAAGGCTAAAGTTCTCTAATTAGAGGAGCTTAAGTGGGCTGGAGAGACATCTTGGTCAGTAAAGTGCTTGCCTTGAAAGCACAAGGACCCAAGTTTGATCCCTAGAGGCCATGTAAAGAAGCCAGCATGGTTGCTCACACTTGTAACCCTATAGCGCAGAAGGTAGAGGCAGGCAGATCCCTGGGGGCTCACAAGCCTGCCAGTCTAGAATGTGTTGCACACACATCGGCAGGGGGTGGGAGAGAGGAGAGAGATAAAATGGTGGTAATATTTAGGAACTGGAAATGGGAAATTAAGCCAAAGATCTCTTTGGAAATCTTCCCCTGTGACTGTGAGCCTGGGCACCTAGCTTCTTCTTGGCAGCAGTGGACAAACTTGACCATGCCAGGCCTTTCATCTGGGCCCTGTCTGTGCTCTGGAGCAGGTGGCAGGAAGGCTGCTGTTTGTGTCGACTTTCTCCCTCCATGTCTCAAGATGGAAACTCTCAGCCATCATGGGAGACTCCTTACATTCAGGATTCATAGCAGGTTTTGGCAAACGTGTGTGTGTGTGTGTGTGTGTGTGTGTGTGTGTGTGTGTATGTATGCATATATGCATGCATGTGCAAGTGTGCAAGTGTGTTTGGGTGCAGCGAGGCCCCAGAATTTGTCTGTCTCTATCCCTCCAGTGCCAGGATCATATGTGTATCATGTGACTTAAAAAATGGGTTCTGACAAATTTGCTAACATCCTCCTGTTTTACCAGGTTACCAACCCGTAGCCATTTATCTGTTCCAGAAGTTTCTTTCTCTAAAACCAAACAATAACAAAAACCATAAGTAGTTTTTAAATGTTTTTTTTAAAAGAACAAACCCAAGAAAGCTTTCTCTCCCTCATGCCTTTCCCCTCTCTCCTTCCCATTCTACCTCCCTCCTTCCCTCTGCTCACAGGCCTTCCTCTCCAGTGTCTCACTATGTAGCCCAGGCTGCCCTTAAACTTCAAGGCAACCCCCTTTCCCATTAACTAAGGGCAGGGAATTATTACAGTAATGTGGTCCAGTTCTCTCTCTATCCCTTGACCTGAGTCCCCAAATGGCAAGGTGCCAAGTGGGAGGAGCAGGGATAAGAAATAAAGGAGACAGAAGCAATAGCTGGAACCAAGAGGTTGTACATAAGCTGATGATTTACGCCAAGCAAGTTAAGCATCATATTTGCTCTTTGTTGGGGTGGGTGAGATACAGCTTAGAGGAAGGGTTGCAATCCCAGGAATTACATCCTTAACTGCTTCAATTGCATGGACTCATTCTCAGATGGGCCTTGCCATGTCTGCTCCTGGACAAGGACTCCGAAGTAAAGTTCCTTTTGTCCTCTCATTGGGGCCTCTGGGAAAGTCTTGGGTTGGTCTGGCTCCTCAATATCCCTCTGAAGGATGCAGCCTACACAGACACTTCTTCCTATGTGATTAATGAGTGCACATACCCTAGGCACCTTAGCTTCCTGACCCCTGTGCTTTAGTCGTGGGCGGGGGGAGAGGGTTGGGGGATGGGGCACCTGATCAGCAAGCCTCTCCTAGCAGGCTCAGGGTTGAGAAAAATTAAAGCAGGAAGCCGGGCAACACCCCATGCTGGGCACTCACTAGGGAGACACTTCCCCATTACTCTGGGCATCCTTTGATGAGTAAAAAAAGGCTTGGATCTCATCTTAAATTCTTAAAATACTGGCACTTTTCAAATCACTTCATAATCCGAGTCTTTCTGGCATGGAATGCCCCAAAGAAAAATCACATAGCCAATCACTTGCTATGGGGGTGGGGGGTGGGGGGTGGGGGTGAAGGTGGGGCCACAAGTCTGGGCATCATAGAGTCCTCCATAGGGTCATCAGCATTTGGATCATGCTTGTTTATAGGGTAGGGTTGAACCTTGCTGAGCATGATGTGGACCGTGATTTTCCTCATGATGGAAATAACTTTCATTCCTCCATACTGGGGGAGGAAGCAGGAGTGAGTCCTCTTGGGACGGTGTCTTGAAAATCTCAAGTCCCTGTCAACAGCAACCACATCTTGTCCTTCACTTGGAGTGGACACTGCCAGCGAGGCTCACGCTGGTGAGTGCTATGTGTTATTGCACCAGGCTCCTTCACAGCTTACCTGGACTTCCTCAAGGATGCAGGCTCCCTGACTTGTTCTGTCTCTAGAGGCCTGCTCAGAGCCCATTTGATAGCATCGCTGATCCTGAGCTGGCCCTGGGTTTTAGCTTCAGATGTGGTTTGGACTCTCCATGTCAACTAGAATCACCTATGAAGAGGGTCCTAATGAGAGATTGTCCAGATCAGGTTGGACTGGACTGGACCATGGGCGTGTCTCTGTGGGAGTCGTCTTAACCGAGGTGCTGAAAAACTGCCCCTCCCCTCCTCCCCTACCTCCAATGTAAAACTTAGTGGCACTGTTTAATGCTTTGGTCTTGAGCTGTATCAGAGAACTTTATGGGCTGGAGAGATGGCTCAGCCATTAAAGGCTGGGCTCACAACCATAAATATAAGAGAACTTTATAAGATTGAAGCAAGCAACTGAACACATATAGTTGCTTCTCTCTACTCCTCTGTGGATGTGATATGACCCATCTCAAGCTTCAGCCACTGTGACCTACCCACAGTGATGCTCTGTAGCCTGGCATCATGAGCGGAAAGACACCCTTTCTCCCCTACATTGCTTTTTATCAGCATGTATTATCAAAGCAATGGACGTGGACGCATCCTCTCTGGACACACTCTCTACAGTGTGGGTACAAACCTGAGTCTGATGCCCTGAACACCAGAGAAGACAGCCTTAAGCTTCCACTAAACAAAAAATCATTAAGAAGAAGTAGTGATTACAGCTGGGAGAGCCTCAGGGCAGATGCTCTGTGGATGACAGTGGGAGTAGCCAAAGCCACGAAGGAGAAGACTAAAAAAAAAAAAAAAAAAAAAAAAAAAAAATCTCTGGGGGACCAGCTCATAACTCTAATTGCGAGGGAGGGGAGGGGACACTGAAGCCCTTGGTGCCCTGAGCATAACCCTAACAAACACTTCAAAACCACCAAGCCAAGGCTTTGGGTAGATCAGTAAACCCATCACCAATGGCCTTGAGGGACAGGCGTGCCCACTGCTGATCACAAAATGATTTCATCTCAGCACCCTTTGGATGAGGTTGGACAATATCCATCCTTAAATGAAAACCTCCAAGACACATGAAAAGTCGATACAAAAAAAAAAAAAAAATACCCCCGAGGATGTTAATTAGTGAGTAATATCCTTAAGGAGGATGTTGATGATTAATAATTAGACTAGCTCTGATGCTGATTGTGGGACTTTAAGGCTGGAATTTAGGATACCTGAGATTGACCTGTTTTAGGGTAGACTGGAGATGACAGACAATATAAATGAGAAACGAATCGATGGGAAATTTTAGTGGAGATTAAAGTCATAAGAAAAAAATTAAATAGAATACTAGAACTATAAATGCATAGCAGCAATGATCTTGATTAAAAAAAAAAGATTTATTTTCATGTGTGTGTGTGTGTGTGTGTGTGTGTGTGTGTGTGTGTGTGTGTACACACAGCCAAATAATGGGGCAAAAGAAGTGCTTGAAAAGAAAACAGCCAAAAATGACAGAAACTTCAAATTTAAGGAGGCCATACACCACAGAGGTGAAAAACACAAACAAAGCTGATGCTTGCTCAAAGCTGAAAGACAAGGAGAGAATCCTGTAGGTGGCCCGCGCTGGGTGGCGATGACAGCTGACTTGCCATGGAGAACCCCTAGCCTTGGTTTTCATTGCCTACCATCTAAAATCAAGTCTCTCCTGGTGAACAATCGCTCTGTGGTCCGTGGAGCAGGGTGTGAAAAGTGCTTCTCCACAGAGGCCGAAGTGGCCACATAGACTGATGGTGCTGGTCCGGTCTTCTCTGTCTTTACTGAGAAAGGTTAGTTAAAAGTCAAGTCAGTGGTGTAAGTCTGGTTGTCCTGACTTCTCCATCTCTGTTAGTTTTAGTCTCCTATGTACAAAAGCTCTGCCCATATACACCTATGTATTTGGAGAAGTTTGACCATGTTTCTTGTGCATGTGTTAATATGTTTCATGTGAGCGCATACACCCAGGTATATATGTGCATGCGTGTGGAGAGCAGAGGTCAGTATCAGGTAGATCACCACTGTGTTTTTTTGAGGCAGGGTCTCTCGCTGAACACACAGCTCAATAATTCAGCTAGACTGGCTGGCCAGCAAGGTTTGGGGGAATCCTCACGTCTCCCACTCCTCCGTGCTGGCATCGCAAATGCACCATGCCTCTATGAGGGTGTGGGGATCTCAAGTTGAGGTCCTTGTGCCCCTGTGTGTGTGTGTGTGTGGGGGGGCTTTCCTTACCGACCGAGCCATCTCCCAGACCTATTTTCTTGTGTAGCATCTTTCCTTACTTCTAGCAGTCATTTCTGCAGGACCTTTCTGGTTGGGGACTCATATAGACTGTCAGTTCAACGACAGATCTTTCTTCCCTCATCTTCTTTAGGGTCCTCTTGGCTTATTCTAGTAATGAGTTTCTTGTACGGACGGTGTGCTTGGAGCCTGGTTTTAGAAAACAAATGTGCGATCTGTATATTAATTTTGTGCACAGAAATCATTCATATTTAGAATTATTATCTGTAGGATTAGTTTGGAAGGTGCTGTCCTGCTGTTTCCCCATCTGCTCTCTGTTTCTCCGCACCCCCATTTCTGCTGCCCATCTGGCCAGTTGAACATTTTGTCTCAATCTATTAGCTTACTGTTTTTTAATCTTCTCATAAATAAAATATTTATGCCGAGGACGTATCTCAGTGGCAGGATGCATGCTCAGCACACGCAAAAATCTGGGTTCTATCCTCAGCATCAAGATGTGTACAAAACAAAAAAAAAAAAAAACAAAAACAAAAAAACAAAAAACTTTTTTTTTTAAAATATTTTATTTAACTTTAATCTATGTACATTGGTGTGAGGGTGTCAGATCTTGTAGTTACAGAGAGTTGTGAGATGCCATGTGGTTGCTGGGAATTGAACCCAGGTCCTTCTAAAGAGCAGACAGTGCTCTTAACCACTGAGCCACCTCTCCAGCCCCAAAAAAACCTTTTAAAAATGTGTTTCCACCACAGCTGGTATTTGCAATATGTGTCAAAGGGTCCAAAGTCACCTTTAGGTAAATACTACTTTAGGTGCATTTAATACGTAGCCCACGGAATCTTATGTTCCCAATCACTCTTTCCCATCTGCTCTAGTTTGCCATCTATTCCATATTTACTTCATATGTGAACATATATTACTATTATTTTATGCTAAGGAGCAATTATGACTCTGTAAAAATGTTAATTTTAGTCTTGTTTAAATTACTCCATTCCTCACGCTTTTATTTCTGTGTGTAGATATGAATGTCTGACTCATTATTTCTTCTCCTTAAATGTTCTTTCTTTAACACTCTTTTTCAGAGCCTTCTACTTTTTAATTTTTCATAACCTGTATGTGTGTCCATGCCTATGTAGGTGCATATGAGTGCAGTGTCCAAGAAAGCCAGAAGGGGGAAAAAGATCCCCTGGAGCTGGAGTAACAGGTGGCTATGAGCCACAACACATGGAGGCTTGGATCTAAACTCAGGCCTTCTGTAAAGCAGTATGAATTCTTGATCACTGTGTCATCTCTGTGCAACGCCGCCCCCCTCCCCGCCTTAACATTCCTTCAGTTAGTTTAATTAGCTATCAATTCCATTAGTTTTTGTCTGGGAAAAAAAACTTTTATCTTTGATAGATTTTTTTTTTTTTAAACGAGCATAGAGTTGGAACTTAAGTTATTTGTTTCAGAAGAGAACGGTCGCCATGCTGCTTTGTTTTACAGTGCATGTAAAACATGCCTGCCACTGTTCTGCGGTGGGCATGGTTTCCAGTCTAGCTACAACAGTATCCTCTGTTATCCTTGCTTTATCTTTTCTTTCAAGCCTTCTTCACTGCCGAGTTCTTTATGATATAATCAATCTATCTATCTATCTATCTATCTATCTATCTATCTATCTATCTATCTATCTATCTATCTAATCTCTCCCAAGTCGGCTTTTAAATCTCATGAGGGTAGAGACCGTGTCTGGCCTCGCTCTGTGTTCAGCACCTTGGATAGCTCCTGGTTTGGGCAACATTTTTTTTTTAATGTTTCTTTCTTTCTTTCTTTTTTTTTATTAATTTATTCTTGTTACATCTCAATGGTTATCCCATCCCTTGTATCCTCCCATTCCTCCCCGCCCCATTTTCCCATTATTCCCCTCCCCTATGACTGTTCCTGAGGGGGATTACCTCCCCCTGTATATTCTCATAGGGTATCAAGTCTCTTCTTGGCTACCAGCTGTCCTTCCTCTGAGTGCCACCAGGTCTCCCCCTCCAGGGGACATGGTCAAATGTGAGGCACCAGAGTTAAACAAAGGGGCTTTTTATTTTATTTTATGTTTATTTTTATAGATGAGCTGCCTCAGTCAGAGAAAGGCTACATAGTAACAGAATACACTGGGGGTACCTAACCTTGTTTCTGAGAGACTGAGTGAGTGTAAGACAGAGGATCTAAGGACAACAGTAGCCTCTCTTTTCATTCTCTGTTCTTCACCTTGTTTTATCTTTTTTTTTCCAAGCCATTTTTACTGCCAAGCTCTTTATTATATAACTGTATGACCAGGGATAGAAAGGTAACGTGTTCAGCATAGTGAGAGGAAGACAAGCTAAGACCTAAGTTGCTGGGCCTCAGTCTTTCGTACTCATCTGCCTACTGCAGCCCCTCCCTGGATGTGAGGGTTGCCTGAAGGAGCACTAAGGCAATACATTATACTTTGAAACCTGTTCTGATATGGAAGAATAAATGCTGAGGAAAAAGAATCTTTCTATGGCTATAGCTAGAATATTTTTTTTTTTTACTTTTATGATCATATTTGATTGTATTATTTTTATGTTTGAGACAAAGACTTACAGTGTAGCTCTTGCTGGCCTGGAACTCACTATGTAGACCAGGCTGGTTAGAACAGAATCTTTAAAAACCGTTCTTGGGAGCAGGTAAAAGTTGGACTAGTTCAGGGGAAGTGAGCAGCCTTGGTTATTGCCCTGCCATAATGGACCTTTCCCTGGGAGCCTGTATGAGTGTAGTAATGTATAGAGTAATGTATAGAGGAAGCTGGCTAATTGCTATTGCACCTCGTCTGTGACTCTGCCTGGAAGAAAGCAAAAGAAAGCCTGGGACCATCACACAGCCAGGCAGAAGCAAGAACGGAACTTGAAATCATGATAGAAGAAAACAGGGGCAAGAACAGGAATCCAGATTCTACCTGTATATTCAAGGAAGCGAAAGGTAGTCTATAGCAGTAAAGGCACCTGCTGCCAAGCCTGACAGCCAAAGTTTGATGCCCAGGACCCCACATGATGGAAGGAGAGAGCTGACCCTCACAAGTTTGTCCTTTGACCTCCATACGTGCGCGCGCATGTGTACTCACGCATTAAAGGCATCTTGAAAATTTTAAGATAAAGAAACAAACACCATCTGCGTCCCTGCTAGGCCTTAGTGCGTTTTGCAATGTGAAGTATAGACCTACAAAATGTTTTGTTCCTATGACAGCTAACCTCCTGCCTGCTTAAATCTGGGATCCTTGGACTTTTCTGTGAATATTCGTGAGAAACAGTTCTGAGTCTGTAGTGTAGGCACAGGTCCCTGGGTTGGTTACATAGTAACAGACCACCCATTGAGCCTTCCCTGTCCACCGCCTGATGGGCCAACAGCAGACTGGATTCAGGACAGCAGAGACCCAGGCTGCATCCTCTCTGTAGGATGCAGGAGAATGAAACAGGCGTTTCCCAAGACACCCTGCCCCTCCCCCACCGGGAGCCATCACCATGCCTCAAAGCCTCACTTTGTGCCTTTCATCCTGGGATAATGGAGTTGCAGAAGTGTAATAACTTGTCAGTAAAAATATTAACCTCTAAAGGCAGCTTCCGCAGGATGACATTTTATAAGCTGTTTTACACACACTGGAAGATGAACGTGACATGGCTCATTTTTTTTTTTTTTTTTCCCGATCTCCATGCTCCCGGCCTCTGCTCTCCTTATATGAGGATGGATAGCACTTGGTTTTTCACATGATCCTTTTGTGACTCACAGAACCCTGAAGGTACCATTTAGATGAATGATGGAGAATGGAGATACGGCTGAGCAAAAGTTACAAGCACTTGCTGCTCTTGCAGAGGACTTGGATTCAGTTCCCAGCACTCACATGGCAGCTCACAACCACCTGTGACTCCTCTTCCTGGGGATCTGATGCCCTCTTCTGGCCTCTGCAAGCACTGCACCCATGTGGCGCACCCCCGTCCATGCAGGCAAAACACCATACACATAATTTTTGGATCGCCGTGAGTTCAAGGTCAGCCTGGTCTACAAAGTGAATCCAGGACAGCCAAGGCTACACAGAGAAACCCTGTCTCAAAAACAAACAAACAAACAAACAAACAAACAAGATGTGAGTAGGAATTTAGATTTTACACCATCATGCCATCTCAACCTAACAAGTGTTTTCTCTATGTTGTAATCTCAGTTCCTAGTCAAAGGGTCAGACTGAGCACTGGGATTTCAAGGTCACATACATTCATCAGCTTTGGGTCCCCATGCGTTTCAAGCTCTGTGTTTTTTTCCATCCATGGTATATGAAATTAATTTTGTTTATTTTTAGTATGTGTGTGTGCTCGCGCGTGGGTGTGCACGGTCTAGTTTACATGTGTAGGTACACACGCTTGTATCATTCCTTAGGTGCTGCCCAACTTGGTTTTTTGAGACAAGGTCTCTCACCAGCCTGGAAGTTAACAAGGAGGCTAGGTGGACTCTCAGACGCTCCTGTCTCCACCTCCTCTGCACCGGAATCACCAGCATGCTCCACAGTGCTTTTATCTTATTTCATTCTACCTTAAAGTGTGAGTTCTGCCTCGTGGTTGCATAGCAAGCAAGCACTCTAAGACTGGGCTGACTCCATAGCCACCCTCCCATACCTTCTTACCTAGGCACACATTACTTGTCATGGTACCCTGGATGGCAAGGATGCTAGGACAAGAGCTGTGATGGAGACACATCCTGAGCACTGTCCACAGAGGCCAGAAGAAGGTATCAGATTCCCTGGATTTGGGTTGCAGATGGTATGAGCCTCCATGTAGGTGTTGGGAATGGAACCCAGGTCCTCTGTAAGAGCAGCCAGAGGTCTTAATTGCCAAAGTCATCTCTTTAGCCCGCCTTCTTTTTCATGTTATAAAGCATAAGTTCCAGGACTTGATCTCGGGTCCTTGCCCTTGTCCTCGCTCTTGTATGACAAGCACTTTGCTGACGGAACTGTCCTCCTTGGCCAAGTGATTTAAGTTCGTAAGACAGAAGTTCCCAGAGCCAACAGCATGTCCCTGACAGTTGGAAGCAATCAGAGTGAACTGGGGTGGGATTTGGTTGGCAGCAGCTGACGGGGAAGGTCGAGCATTCCCCACAAATGCAGGAAAGTTGAAATCTGAGGAGAGGGTACTGAGAAATTTCTATAAACAGGTGACATCAGCCTTTGAGGCAGGAAGAAGGTGACTGTCACAAGTGTCTGGTGTCTGCTCTGGCTTGACTTCAGGTAGGATGCCATGTTCTCTGGGGTGGACAGAGCAGAGGCCACGGGAGGTCACAGCCTCATGAAAGTCAGCCTCTCCCAGTGCAGTGCTCGTGCACTCTTCAGTGACATCCCTTCCTGAGGAGGTAGTGGATGGAAGTGCACTCTTCAGTGACATCCCTTCCTGAGGAGGTAGTGGATGGAAGTCGAATGCTGTGCATGAGCACTGCGGGACGCAAGAGCGCCATCCTCCATCCTGTGCCCTGCTCTAAGTGGAACTTTCATTCTGATTGTTCTCTTCCTGACTCCGGGCTCAAGCACACATGCTGAAGTCCTGCTAACATGCCCTGAAACACATGTCCTCTTGGCTTGTTGTTGTATTTCTCCCTTTTTTATAAGGGAAAGAGGAGGCTGGAAAAGTATTCTTTTCTCTATAGGTGAGAAGGTAAACGAAATGACCCTGTTTCCACCCCTCGCTGGGACTGTAATGTCAAGAGAGACATCACCCACCGCTGCCATTGCTGCCTTCTGAGAACGTTGATCTTTTATTTGTATTGATTTGTCGATGTGTGTATGATGATCCCACACTTGTATGCAGTGTGTAATGGTCAGATGAGGGCTTCTGGCATTTCTACTTCAAGCATTTAAAAAGTAATTCACACATAATGAGTGTGTGTGTGTGTGTGTGTGTGTGTGTTGGGGGTATGAAGTATGGTACCCCGATACAAATCTGATAACTCCCCTTGTATCTTATCATTGCTCTGTGGTTGGAGCCTGCAAGTTCTCCTTAGATAATCATAGGATGTATAATGGGTTATTTGAACGGCAGTACTTTTGCTGTTCTGCGTAAGAGTGGTGTCTGGTGATCACACTCTGGTATGTCCTGGCACATGATGTCTAACCTCCCATTAATCTCGTCCCTGAGTCACTGAAGCCAGGCCTGAGTCCCCTTTACTGCTCTGGCAGACCTTAGCCATCTGAGGTCCCCCTTTCTCCATGACTTCCTGCTCTCAAGAGCAAATCTATCCTAAGCCAATGGGAGGCTTTTTTTGGGGGGTGGTGGTGGGAGGTGTTGCTGTAGTTGAGTTTTAAAGTTCCTGTTTATTTTAGATAGCATTCCTTCAACACATTAACACTTTGAAAATAGGGGCTGGGGAAGTGCCTGGGTCACTAAAGTGCTTCCTCCATAAGCACAAGGACCTATGCTTGTGACCCACAGTCTAGGAGGAGCAGAGTCTGGAAGACCCCAGGGGCTCACTGGCGAGGCACCCCCTTCAAATCACTGATCTCTCCAGTGTATTAAGACACCCGATCTCAAAGTATAAGGGGACTGGCACCTGAGGACCACTACCACCACACACTCACACGTGCACACACACGCAGACACACACACACTCACACTCAGTCAGTCATGCCACATCGCAGCTTCACGGTCTTCTAATCCCCCAGATGAAGTCACGGGCCCCACATATCTTATAATCCCTGATGGTTTCCAGCCCTCCTTCCTCATTTCCTCCCTTGAACTTCACACCAGGACACCTTCCCGTTGGAGAACAAGACCACAGTATTTTATTTGCTGACCCAAGAGATGGGAAGCGAAGCAGGGAGCTGACATGTTTGGCAAGCCCCCACGGCAGCGGGTGAGCTAGAGTGCCTCCAAGTGCCAAGCCAGAGGCCACTGTGAGATGCCACCACCTCTCTCTAGCTTTCGAAATTGCAGTTCATAGATTAATTCCATCTGTGTTTCTGGTGCGTTCCACAAGCACTTAGTCTATCAAGAGTTTCATCTAGTTGTTGAGCCCTCTTGAGTTTTCCCCCCGCTAGATGCTCCACTCTGTGGTCAGAGCAAAGATTTTTTTTTTGTTTGGTAACATTAAAGCCTTTTATGTATCTTCAGGTGTGGTACAAGAATAGACTAAGGTATACCTGGGGCTTGATTTGTGGCCCTTTGAGCACATAAGAAAAGGTAAGATAAAGAAAACAGCACCCTCCCAAAGGCAGCCGAGGTTACACAACTCCATGAAATTATGTTTATGGTTTAACTTGTCAGTATTTTGTAACACAAAATGGCTTTCCTGGAGTCTGTCTATCAGTTATTTGTCACTAATTAGTGCTTACAAATTACTCTTTGTACTTGCCCTGCTCTTCTGCCACCTTATACGTTGGAGCTGTCGAAGTTCGTGAACTTCTGCAGATGTCAAGTTCCCTGTGCGGTGTATCTCTTGCTGATGTGTCTTCGTGTTCTCGCTCCCTAACCCCTCTCCCCCCCCAGGTCTCCAACACCTGTGATTCTATCTTTGTGAACGGGAAGGAGATGAAGAGCAAAGTGGGCACGATCGTGAACTTCACCCACCAGCACTTCACCTCCCAGGTGGAGGTCACTGTCTGGGTGCCCCGCCTACCACTGCAGATTGAGATCTCAGATACGGAGCTGAGCCAGATCAAGGGCTGGAGGATACCGGTGGCTTCCAACAGGAGGTGAGGAGCGGGAGGCCTGGCCATCATCGGTTAGAAGCTGCTGGGGCCCAAATGTCTGTGGGAGGCAAGCCGGTTCCCGGAGGCAACATCTGAAGTGTGTTGCCAGCAGTGTGTGGCAGTGCTCCGGACTTGGGCTCCCATGGCTCTGACTTGGATAATCATTAACATTTGGACATGAGAAAATTACATCAAAGGCAACACCAGCAACAACAGTGGTGATACTGGCAAGCCTCATAGAGTGGCTTCTAGGATTCACGAAGGTGCTCTGAGAGCTAAGAAGCACCTACACAAAGCCTGGCATTCAGGAAAGACCTACTTCCTGACAGTGTCTGCCACGCTACTGTCCAGTCCTTTCTCACCAATTCTCTCTTTCCTGACCGTCAGTCACAGAGTGAGGTGTTGTGTGGTTAAAACCGCATGGTTGGGAATGAGACTGCCTGAGTTTTAACCTTGGTTTTTCCATGGTGTCACCTACATATACTACAGCTCTCACAACTATAAATTGGGAACAGTAGTATTACAAGAGGTCCCAAGGAGTCAGTGAAATGATGTGTTCTGCAGGGGGAGGTCCTAAAGTCAAACTCCTCTCCAGGATCCGCATGTGCTGCGTATTCAGGTGTAGCAGTTTGGATGGGAATGCCCCTCACAGGAATGAGAATGTCCCCGACAGGCTCATGTGTTTGAACACTAGGTCCCCAGCAGGTGGCGCTGTGTGAGAGGGTTTATGAAACCTTTAGGAGAAGAGACCTTACTGAAGGAACTATACCACTGGGTGCAGGGGTGCACCCCACTTCCTGTTCTTACTTTCTGCTTCCTGAGTAAGTGTACAATCTGATCAGACAGTTTTTTTTTTCTCTTGCTGCCACATGTTCCTCACCCTGATGGAATATATCTGTATCTGTATCTGTATCTATATCTGTCTATATATCCATCCATCCCTCTGGAACTGTCAGACAAAATCAACTCATTTTCTCCCTAAGTTGCTTTCTGTCAGGGCATTTTTATCACAGCAGCAGAAATGAAACTAGAAATCTAGTCAAGCACTAATCTGGCACCTCACCAAGGAGATGTCACAGATACAATTACAGCTAAACAAATCTATCTTAGGATGTGTAGATGGTCCAGGAGGGCCATACCCATCAGATGAGGCCCTTGAAAACAGAGTGTCCCCTCCAGATGGCGGCAGAAGGGCACTGGAGAGATCGGAGGGTGAGGACCACTTGGCAGGGTGATGCTGGCTTGGAAGATGGGTTGCATCCTGCACCATGGAAAGTGGGCGGGAACTTTTAGGATTCAGGAGGATTCCTGTTCATCAGGAGCCCCTTAATAATAAATACAGGGTAACCCAGTCTGTACCCACTGTAGGAAATGGTCAACATAACACCTTGTACCAACCCAACTGTCTAGATGTGAATTCTTCCGCAGCAGGTTCGGGTGAAAGACCAGCTGGCATCTTGATTTCAGCATCCAAGCCTCTATGCAGAGCTCCTCAATGGGGCCTGTTTGCACCATGCCTCATGGAACCACAAGCAAGCAAATGGATGGTGTGCGTGCGTGTGTGTGTTGTGTGTGTGTGTGTGTGTTTAACTGGAGGTTTGTGGCCATTTGTTACGCCACAAAGTAACTCAGCTATTGTTTCCCAGTGTTGGAGGGAAGCTGTAGTACTCCAGGTGGGCAGTCTTTGGAAGCATACAGTGGGCAGAGGGTGGAAGTGTCTGGAGGGGCACAGTGGCCCTGGGCAGACTCTTCATAGACTCACCCGTGTTGACGGTGTTGACAACGAGCTCAATTGCACGAAACATTGAGGGGAAGGACCCATCCCCTGGTTGGAAATAGAAGTCACCGTGGACAAGAGCGAACTTGGCAAACACCCCTGGTGAGTGTTTGGAGGGTGTGGGGAACACGGATCTTTATCTGGCTGCTACAGAATGCCAGTCTACTGCTCCCTGCAGTTCGTGGAAAGCAAATAAACCCGGCTGTGGAGCTGTGATTCCCAGGCAGGGTGGTGGGTGTATGCCTCCGGTTAGTCTGGCTTTTTTTTTTTTTTTTCTAGTTAAATGCTAAAGGAGAGAGAAACAGAGGCAAGGGCTGTTAAGCCAAAGGAAACAGTTACCCAATGGTGTTGAAACAATCAGCCCTCCCAGATGGCAAGTGATGGGTCAGCACAGTGAAGTGATACAGCCCGAATGGCTGACATCTTCGATCTGTTTCCTCAAACACGGAGGTCCTCCGAGGACGGGATGGGAGCTGTGATGTCAGGGGAAGGCCACAGAGAACCATGACACCATTGATGGCCTTTAAAACCCCCAAGCCCCATTGAAACCAGAGCCTGTGTGCCAAACCAGAACAGATTTAACCAAAGTGGTTTCCTATAAGTATCACTGTTTTTTTTTTTTTTTTTAACATAATATCCAAAACGTGGATTGTAATATTGAAATCACTTGCTATCTTGGGGCATGGGAGTTTTTTTTTTTTTTTTTTTTTTTTTTTTTTTTTGCTACAGAATGATGTCACCTCGGCACCATTGTGCATGTAGGCAGTGTCCACAAGGAGAAGTAATGGGAGAACCCCTCCCCTGCACCCCCCCCCCCCCCAGCTCAGTGGATAGTCTCAGCGGCACAGGGATGATGGCAGAATAAGGCCAAGGAACTCAGGCACAGAAAATCAGCAAGGTGGATCATCGGGGGTTGTAGGACAGTGACAAGACGTCTGAGACTCTTGGGACTAGAACCCAGGGAGAGGGTGACAGATGAGTGTAGGGCTGAGCGTGGGTGATGAAAGCTGACCAAATTTGGCAAAATGCCTCAATATACAGAGGCAGACATCTGAGGAAACCACCAGCGGGACAGACGCTAAGAAATCTGCATGACAGCATCTCACGGGGACATTTCTGAGAATGGAAGACAAAGGAGGGGTCTTCAGCATGTCAGAGGCTCGCACTGATGATTAACACAAACCGTCATAGTGTGAATCTCTGGCGTGTTTAAGATAGCCTTTCAGTTCTACCCCTTTAGCTAAGGGAAGAGTTAACACCGCTAGCACAATTTACCAAGCAGTATCGTTTATTGCAAAATACATTTAAGTTGAAATGCAATACAAAGAGAGCCTGGACTTGTTACAGAATACTGCCGGTGTTATGTGGGCGCCATGGGGGGCCGTGTGGGTTTCTTCTCTAAGAGAGATTAGCACGTGTGTGGAAATCATGGATGACATGCGTGGACCAGACACTGTCTCTGTGATGCATTCTGAAGGACCAAAACCAAAAAGATAATAGGCTCTCAACACTTATTACTACTCTTGTTGCTGTGACCAAATATGTGCTGAAAGCAACCTAAGGGAGGAGGGGTTTACTTTCATTCATGATGGGGAAGGCACGGCACTGGGAGCAGGACGATGCTTGTCCATATGCAAGGAAGTCAGGAGGCAGTGTTGACTGACTACAGTCCTGTGCTGGAAACCTTAAGGCTTGTCCTCTGGAGCCCCACTTTCTCCGACTAGGTTTGGGGGGCCCAGAGGTTTCATAACCTCCTGAAACCTACTGAGGACCAAGTATTCAGACATATCAGCCTGTGCAGGATATTTCACATGTGACCGTAGCAAATAGGCCTCTCGGATTTTAAATGCTATATCCTTTTGTCCCCAAAGCTGTTTTTCTTATCAGTAAAGATAACTTGCCTTCTCTTTGGGAACCCAGAATTCCTCTATGGCCATGCCAGAGAGTTTTTACATGCCTTCCTATGTTGCTCTCAGACCTGAAGGGGGACAGTGAATTGTTCCAGAAATCAAAGGCAGTTCAGTTCAAATCTGTAGTTAGCAGCTGGCTGGGCCCACTTGGTGAGCCCTGTGATGCTCAGATTGCCCACGGCTACTGTGAGGAAGAACGGAATGGGCCTCGAAAAGGCGAGGGCACATGCGGGGGCAGCTAGGTTGGCCATGGCCTCACCTCTGCAGATGAGCAGTTACGTGGCTTTGGTTGACGAGCCTCTGCTCTCCCCATCTTTGCTTCCTTGTCAGTAAGATCAGAACTACAGTTAAACGTCACTTTCTGGGTCTGTGAAGGTTGAATGAGTTGAGTATGTGTGGCCCCTGTGATGTCTGTCTGTCTGTCTCTCTGTCTGTCAGTCACAGGGGTCAGAACCCATGGTAGTTTTAACTGAGTGTACAGGGATAACAGCTGTCACTGTGGGGGAATGGCTGTGGTCTGTCCAACTCTGCTTGCAGGAACTGTGGATGCTGCTCTGCTCCACCTCCCACCCCATGACATGCTCTCCATCCACAAAGCAGCCAGCAGCAGGCAAAACTCCCTCCTGAGAGGTCACAGGGCAAGCTCTTCTCAAAGGGAAGGTTTTAGAATTGAGACAGAGGATATTTCTGGGTGAGCTGTTGACAATTAGGGGTCAGTAGAAAATGGAAGGAGAGGAGGAGGAAGAGACATGGATGAATGTGTAAATTCATTCATTCATTCATTCATTCATTCATTCATTCATGGAGTGAATGAATCAATGGATGAGGAAACCTAATAGGAAAAAACCTGCTGCATCTTTCGTGATCTTCAGGTTGAGTCAAGGGCAGGCAAGGCTTCCTGTCAAGGAGGAACCTTAATCTGTTTTGCTTCCTTTGTGCCCCAGGCCCACCCGGGAGAGCGATGACGAGGAGGATGAAGAGAAGAAAGGGCGAGGGTGTACCCTGCAGTACCAGCATGCCTTGGTGCGTGTCCTCACCCAGTTTGTAGCCGAGTCACCCGACCTGGGTCAGCTGACCTACATGCTGGGCCCTGATTGGCAGTTTGACATCACCGACCTTGTAACTGAGTTTGTGAAGGTGGAGGAACCAAGAATTGCCCAGTTACAGGATGGCAGGATCCTGGCAGGGCGGGAGCCGGGCATCACCACTGTGCAGGTATTTCTCGGTGGGATGGATGGGGGAGCGGGTGGTCTTTGCCATTTCCTACTCCCCCAATACCAGTGCTTTCCCAGTTAACTTATGTCATACAACTCTACATGCATGGTCTGTGTGCACATTACATGTCAGTGTGTGTCATTTTACGTGTTTAGCCCATATACAGGGATATGTTCACCAATTTTACAGCTAAAGCCTCAGTGAACACGGGGAACAATGACAGGAAAACAGTCCTTTTCAGACACAACAGGACAGGTGCACACTCACACTCACACTCACACTCAGTAGCTGTGACAGCCACACAAGACCTGTGTACAGCCGAGCCAGACAAAACCCCAGCATGGCGGGAGGAGGTGGACTTGAGGTCCATCGCATAGCTGAGGATCTACTGGTGCTGATAGCTGCTGGGCGAGAGTCTACTTTCTCTACATATGTGGCCCCCGGTAAGTTCCGCTTCAGCTGAGATCACATTTGGCCAGCACAAATTAAACTTGATTTAAAACAAACAAAGAGGCCACAAAGTTGGATTGTGTAGAGAAGGGGACGGACCTGGGAGGATGGGGAACGGGTGAGTACCCTCAAAATACCTTGCGTGGGATTAGCAAAAGGTTATTTAAACATTTAAAAACTTACTTTGTTATTTTAGAGTGTCGAAATGTATCTCCTTTGCCAGAGAAAGCTACGAAGTTTACCAGAAATTATTTTCTTTAAAATAAGAGCTTGTTAAGTTTTTTAAAAAAGGCTTTTATTTATGATTATTATGATTGCGTGTATATGGGTACAAGTGTCACAGCATGTGGGTATTTGGAGGTCAGAGGACACCTTTTGTGGAATTGATTCTTTGGTGCCACATTTCTGTGGGTTCTGAGGTTTGAACTTGGGTCCCCAGGCTTGCACAGCAAGTGCCTTTACCCACTGAGCCATCTTGCTGGCCCACAGTACTTTACTTTTTGCATAGCAGAGTCGGTAGTCGTAAAAGTCCACTGAAAGGGATATTCATAGAGAGCCTGGCAAAATGCCACTTTATCAGAGACTGTGCCATTGACCCAGAGTGTTCAGAAACTTCCTAATAGATATTGAAAAAGGCCCACTTCTTCCACACCTATTACCAAGTTGGAAAACTTGAGTGAGGATCCCTAACCCAACCTCCCCTTTCCTTTAGAATATATTCTAGTTATTGCCCTATAGTAAGAAAAAGACATTATAAGAGGTAGTCTTTCTCAGTCATTTTAGTCCATGCTATTGAATGATCACAGACCCACTTAAACCGCTTGACACTGTGTTCCTTTACCAGAACACCGGACAGGCTACTGATGGCTGCGTCTACTCAGGAGTTCAAGGTGGTCCTGATGGGGCAAAGTCACAAGCATTTCCCCTTGCTTCTCAGGTCCTCTCGCCTCTCTCCGACTCCATCCTGGCTGAGAAGACGGTTATTGTCCTGGATGACCGAGTCACCATCACGGAGCTGGGTGTACAACTGGTGGCTGGCTTGTCCCTTTCCCTGCATCCTCACAAGGCGGACAAAAGGGCCATCATCTCTACAGTGGCTGCTCAGGATGTTCTCCAAGCCCCACAGCAGGTGAGAATCCTAGGGGCCCATGTTCTGCGCACAAAGTCAGGTCCAGCCTCCTTTATGGCTCCTTGCACAGGAGGCTAACAGAGTGTCATAGCCAAGCCTGGCAGCTCTTGAACCTCTTTCTTCCTTTTTATCCAGTTTCTCTCTGTCTCTGAGAAAAGCCCCAGGGCTTCATTATGTCTTCCCCATGTCCTTTGCTTTCCCATGGGGTGATCTGTGCTAGGCGAGGATGGCTACCAGACCATAATTAAGGGATCCCCTTCCCCTTTTCTCACTCCTGCCAAACAGAGAAGGTGAGTTTTCAAGGCTTGGGGACTCCCTTGCAGCTACTTGAGCAAGAATGGCCTATTGGTACCAGATTGTCTTGTGGATGGCAGGGATTGTCAACACTGAAGCTCCCCTGTGTCTTTAAACATGCACAAAGCGTGTATAAGAAGAGACAAGGGCATTGGTGCTATTCAAGCCAGCCAGCCCCACACCACCCCATTAACCAAGGACATCCCCCTGGGAGTGGTTTTTGCTGTGTCAGCTGTGTTCAAAGTGGCATCGTCTTGAAAGATAACGTGCTTGGTTTCACCTGAAATTGATTCAGATAAATCACCCAGATCTTTCTGAGTATCTCTACAAAGGTCAAAGTCACACTCCATGGGAAGGCATGTAATAAATTATTTTACAATTTAATGTATTAATCAAAGTGCACTCCTGGCACCTCATGTCAGTGGGGCTATTCTGTGTTAACGATACACGGTCAAGGCATAACAAGACTGTCACATATGGAAATTTACCTCTATCTGAAGATGCCAATGACGTCTAGAGGAAATCGTGCTTCTAAGTTTGAAGGAGCCCAGATGTGTAACACTGTGATCTGGTTTTTTTTCCTTAGGAAGCTGTAGTCAGTTCCTGGATTTTGTTCAGCGATGGCTCAGTGACACCTTTAGACATTTATGATCCTAAGGATTTCTCGGTGACCATTTCCTCGCTGGATGAAATGGTGGTGTCTGTCCAGCCAAACCTTCAGACCAGGTGGCCAGTTGTGGTTGCCGAGGGTGAAGGACAAGGGCCCCTCATCAAGTTGGAGATGTCGATCAGTGAAACTTGTCAGAAGAACAAGAGGAAAAGTACTCTTGCTGTGGGAAAAGGAAATGTCAAGGTCCAGTTTGAACCTGGGATGCAGGAACAGCAAGGAGGCAGCAATGACATCGGGGGCATAAATCGGGAATACAAAGGCCACCTCAGCAACTCCATAGAGCGTGAGGGAAGCCAGGAGCGAGCAGCCCAGGAGTGGTTCCAACACGGTGCACCAGTTGGCCATGAGGACAGGACCAACAAAAGCACAACTCCACAGTCTCCCATGGGAGGAAAGCTACTCAAAGGTGGAGCGGATGCCTTCACAAGCTTCCCCACTCAAGGGAAGTTACCGGACTCCAATAACCCGGGTGACCTCACGATGACCTCCAGGGGGCTAACGGATTTGGAGATCGGCATGTATGCCCTGCTCTGTGTCTTCTGTCTGGCCATCTTGGTCTTCCTGATCAACTGCGTGGCATTTGCTTGGAAGTATAGACACAAAAGGCTCGCAGTAAGTGAGCAAGGCAACATCCCCCATTCCCACGACTGGGTCTGGCTCGGGAATGAGGTAGAACTCCTGGAGAACCCCGTGGACATCACTCTCCCCTCAGAGGAGTGCACAACCATGATTGACAGGGGTCTGCAGTTTGAGGAGAGGAACTTCCTGCTGAATGGCAGTTCCCAGAAGACTTTTCATAGTCAGCTGCTTAGACCCCCTGACTACGTGTATGAAAAAGAGCTGAAAAATGAACCTATGAGTTCCGGCCCAAAGAGGAAGAGAGTCAAGTTTACTTCCTACACCACCATCCTCCCCGAGGATGGGGGCCCGTACACCAACTCCATCCTGTTTGACAGTGATGACAGCATCAAGTGGGTCTGCCAGGATATGGGGCTGGGGGACTCTCAGGACTTCAGAGACTATATGGAGAGACTACAGGACCAAATGTAAAGTCCTTTCTTAAGTTTGTATTCACCTTTATGCCTTCTGTTTTCTGAACGGTGGAACAGTGGGTCTGATCAGCAATAGGGGGTGACTCAACAAAGTGTCAGAGTTGGGGGTCTGGAGGGATTCCTCTTTAAGTGGGTATCAGCAGTCTAGAGAGCTGGGACTCGAGTTGGGTGATGTCTACGAAACAGTGGCTCTGGGGGAGACATTCAGAGGCAGCAGCAGCCTGGCAGCAGATAGGACCCCACAGACCCTGTTAGTCACCTCATGACCAATGGCCGTGTGTAATTTGGAACATTTTCAGATGGTGATTTTTTCTATTCCTAGCCCTTTTAAAGCACAGTGGACACTCATTGCGTGTGGCCTGAGTTCGGATCTCCGTGTTGGAAGATGATTGAATGTAGCTTCCTTAGTTGTCAGGAGTGAGGCTCATTATTTTTATATTCATCTGGACTCACACCTGTTCTTTGACCTTGTGTTTTTTTGGAGGGGGACGAGTTGTTTCAGAAACACATAAAGAAGAGTTACGTTTGCTGTTCCTATGAGTTTTATTCCTTGAGGTTCATCATGTCCTGCCATTTATGGGTCTCCACACAGGATATCAAGTTCTTTTTTTTTTTTTTTTTTTAAACTTTGCTGCTGGGGACAATACTTAAAAAACATAGTCTTGTACTTTGTCTCCTCCTCCTTGATGTTGGACTTTCTCATCTATCTCAACAACAGGGGTCTTTGGAGACTCAGCAGAGAGGGATTTCTTTTTTAAAAATCATTTTTTTTCATGTTAAATTTAACAAATATGGAGAAAAGTTGTGTCACAAACATCTCTTTTCAGTGACTGCTCATTAGCTATTTTGCAGATATCCTGGGGTACAGTTCTGAGGCTTGAGAAACTCTTGCATCAACACAGTATGGATGTCAGTCCTCTGTGCTCAACACAATGTATTCACTCAAACTGACATAAAAAAAAAAAAAAAAAAAAACCAACCAGGATCGAGGGGCTGGAGAGATGGCTTGCTGGTTAAGAGCACTTGCTGCTTTTGTAGAGGATCTGGAGTTCAGATCCCAGCATCCACATGGTGGCTCACAACCTTTTGCAACTCCAGCTTCATGGGATCTGATGCCCTCTTCTGGCCTCTGTGGGTGCTACACTCATGAGTACATACACAGATACACATACACATAACGAAAAAATAAATAACAAAATCTTTTTTTAAAAATCAAGATTTATCTACACAACAAAGAAACATCTTCGTATTAAACTCTCCACTTTGCAGATTTTTAAAAAATAATATTTCAGGTTAGCAATATATACATGTCATCCATACAGTGACTGAAAAAAAAACCCTCTCAATTATCACTTGCAGAGAAGAAACCCTCTCAGGCAACTTTTGGTAGAGAAAGGAATTGTTTCCCCAAATTCATAATAGTAAACAACTGTCCCAGAGCCCAAGAATCAGCTGTTATAAAAATCATGGTTTTTAAAAAAGATTTTTTTGCATAATTTTCAATAAAAGTGCTATTTACAAGCATCATGAGTGGTCTTAAGAAAAGCAGGGATTTTGGCTTAGAAAATGTGATTTTTAAAAGTCATGATGATATAACTAGAAAAGCAGACACTTGACTAGTATGCCTCATTGTGAACTAACCAAGCTGTTGTCAGCTCTCAAAAAATGGGATTTTTAAAAAGACCCACAGCAGGAAGCACATGCAGGAGGTCACTGATGTCAAAGGGCTGATATCTGAACCTCTCAGAGGAGACCTTTTTCTCATCCCTCTGTTGTCATTTTGTGTATGTCCAGGCTGAAAACATGGCAGCTGACCCTCCTGTAACTATGACAGGGCAGCCAAGATGCTCTCCCTCCCTCTCCCATCCCTGGTACTGCAGTGTGTTTACAAACAGGGCCAGGCATGCAGGCCCTATGTTATGCCCTCCAGAAGTATGTTCAATTGCTTCTGTGTTTAGAATGGCTCCTAAGAACTGAAGATGTTGCTGAAGATCTGTTGCCTTTGACTAGAGGATGAAGCCAGGAGATGCAGGCATTGCATGAGTTTGGCTGACATCTGCTGCTGCTGAGAGCTCTTGAGTAAGCTAGCTGCTTCTGGAAAGGATGGAGTGGGGCTGGTAGTCCTGAAGCACCTGAGCAAGGCAGCAGAGTTCCAGATAAGTTTGGCTCCTTTTATGAGACATTTAAAATCCTACCGCCCCCCCCCCCACCCCATCACAGAAATAATGAGGATTCGTTTCTGAAAGTGAGGTATCTCCATGGAAGCAAGGGCACACAAAGCAAGCTGACGACTTTTGGTTAGGTGGGACCTTGGGTTTTCCTGTAACTTAGCAGGAAATTACCATGGACAGCAGAAGTAAGCGGTTCCTGTGGCTAAAGGCCTCAATGGAGACGAGGGTAGCTGGCCTTGGTCCTGAAATTCAGTGAATTGCCCTCTGCACACATTTCACTATGTCTTTGTGTTACTGTCAATTCACATCAAAGCCAAATGGCAGGTTCTGAGAGAAACGACCCCTTTAAACATGTGACACACAGTTGCATATATACAGACACACATATGCACATATGTCCACATCCCTGAGTGTGAATGCCAAGAAGTCCCAGACTCAGTCATTTGGCGGGACTCAAAGGAGCCTGCTGGTCATTCTTAGATTCAGTTTGGACAGGACTCAGCATCACAGTGTCATGGAAGCATCTTATGCTCTAAGTATCTCCCGCAGGTTATAAGCCGTGCCTATCTCACTTGATTTCCCACTGGTTCAGCTACGATGTTTGTGCTAGCCTCTAAAACACCCGAACTAGATTTGGGGAGATGGTATAAACTATCAAGCCTTAAAATATAACTTCCCAGGGCCCTGCATTTGCTGGGTTTCAGTTTTCAAGGCTGAGATATCCAAATTATAACTCTTGATAAATAATCTGAGGCAGACACACATTGTCAAGTCCCCTGCTTTGCCACAAGAATGGTGTCTGCGATCAGCTCCCTCCTGGGGGGAGTCAGGAGAGAGCGACAGGCTGTGAGCTCTTTGGCCACACAGAGGAAGGTTTAGACATGAGATGGACAAAGGCAGTGCGGCCAAGGACATTCAGGGATGACCTAGTCACTGTCTTCAGGGTTTATGTGTGGTGATTTTGGGGGTCAGGACACAAGGACTGAAGAGGTGGGTGCAGGTGCGACACCAAAGGAATGAGCTGAATGACAGGTGTGCTGGAACTGAGAGATTCAGATACAGTGTGGGAGCTTTGGCCGGAAGAGCAGCGTGTAACCAGTGTCAAAACCCTGACTGACTGGCACACTGGCCAGGCCACATCCCCAGATTGTGGCAACATTTAGCTGTCTAGGCAGGAAGTTTCCATACAGAGGCACGAATGCAGCCAAGACATGCATTGATTTTGTTTATTCCCTTGGTCACACCTATGGACTGAAGTCACTTGTACCTCACTCATTTAAGGTTTAGGAAGCCACTTTTGGGTGCTCTGATTGACAATTTCTTTTTGTTTCATACTTTGTGGGGCTGGAGAGATGGGGGGGGGCGAGCAAGTGCTCAGTAAAGTGTGCTGCACAAGCCTGAAGACTGGAATTCAACCCTCAGCACTCACACAAAACTCCCGGGATGGTGACGTATGCTTATCATCCCAACATGGGAGATGGAAACAGGCAGGCACCTGAGACTTCCTTTCCAGCTGCCCTTGCCTAATTGGCAAGTTTCAGGTCCCATGTGTGCATGTACACAGACACACATACACACATACACACACATAAAGACACACACAGACACAGACACACACACACACATGAGAGAGAGAGAGAGAGAGAGAGAGAGAGAGAGAGAGAGAGAGAGAGAGACAGAGAGAGAGAGACAGAGAGACAGAGAGACGAGAGAGAGAGAGAGAGAATACTAAAAAGAAAGGGGTTTTCAATGAGTGAATGTTGAGACCACAGTGAAGCTCTATATCTATTTGTCCATTAGTGAGGCGCCCCCCAGGACTCAACAGGGACCACAGGCAGCGGTTCTGAATCCTATTTTCAGCCCATTTGGTTTTTTACTCTGGTCATCTCAAGAGGGTCACATGTCTCCATTCAGGTCTCTGTAAGTGACACCCATAGATGGTTTATAAACCATACCTTTCTCCTCCATCAAAACTGTATTTGTATAATGTCATGCATCTCGCCTGTCACATAGGGGGTGGATGGTGGGACAAAGTTTTGCTGAAATACAGACAGCAGATATTTTTGTATGTAATATAGGCAATATAATGAAACTGTGAACAGTGTATTGGAATAAATACATTTACAAATAAAAGCATGTGAAACTGTAGCTTTTAAGTGTACAGACATCCAGCTCAGCAGGAAAAGCATTGGGGTCTGCCATTGAAAAATACACCAAGTTAGGAATTCTGACCTGGAAAGGACTTTGTGGCTCGTGCTGGGATTTTTGATGGAATCTTCCAGAACATTTTTATCTTACTCTTCATTACTTTCTGAAATTTTTTTCTCTCCCTCCCTCCAACATTGGAAATATTTCAGAAATAAAATGACTTCATTTTTTTCAGCATAAAGGTATATTCTAACCACAGGGTGACTCATCATTTTTAACATGGAAATAAACATTTGAACATTCTTCTATCGTTGTATTATTTGGTTATGCAGTTTCTATTGAGTTTTAGCACTCAGGTCATGGTTATATTAATACATGTGTTTTCCTTTTTTAAAATTTTTCTTCAGTAAGAGATTTTAAGCACTACATGGGCATGAAAAGAAAATGTTCCCTAGGAGTCATGGAAAGCCTTTACTTTAAAAATATTTTCTAAGTTATGTGTATTTGTGTGTCTGTGTGTGGGTTTGTGCACATGAGTACAGTATCGGTGGAGGCCAGAAGGGGGGAATCAGATTCCCTGCAGCTGGTGTTACAGGCGGTGTGAGTCATGCCAAGTAGACATTGGGGATTGAACCCACATCCTCGGCAAGAGTTGAAAGTGCACTTCATGCTGGGCAGACCATCTCTCCTACCACTAAAAAGAAAAAAACAACCTTCTAGCGCTTGAGAAATGTGTTGCTCTCCCTGATGTGAGCATCATTTCTCTAGCCTCCAACTCTTCCGAGTGAGCTTTTTGTTGGCGGAGGTCCATGAGAATCTTGAAACAGCTCCATTTCCTCCAGGATGAACGGGGATGTCTCCTGGCAATGCCTCGGCAATGCCTTATACCTCATCTGATCTTTCATCTGGCCCAGAAGACAGCAGTCAAGAAGCTGGGTACAGACACTAGCCTCTGAAGAGTCAAAGTTGCTTTCATGCTTCTAAAATACAGAATCCTGGCTGCAAACGAGCTCCAGAGCTTCCCCAGGTACGCAGGCCCATTTGGGGTAATTGCTTCCCGCTAACGGCTTCCTAGGAGGGGTGAGTCACGGAACGCTGTGCTACTCAGACTCCGGAGTAGATGTACTGAGTTCAGTGAAATCTTCCTCAAAACCAAAAGGAAGAGAGCATGAAATGAGATGGCTCAAAGGATGAACCTTTATGTTTAGATTGTTTTTAATGCACCAGGGAAAAACACAAATACTGTTTTTCTTATTCTTTTGGTATTGAAGTCCTTAGTGCCTGCTCATTTCTTGTGGGTTTTGTACAGCTACAACAGGTGATGCAGCATTCTTGCTTTGCCTTCTAGATGTTTCTAGGAGGAAAATGGGAGTGTAGGAATAGCTTACCTGGGATCTGGTTTGTATACATGCCTCTGTGGCGCCAGCAGACAGGAAATTGCCACTTCCTAGGTGGGGAAACAAAGGTTCCCTTAGCGAAGTCATCTTCCCATTTCCAAGAGGCAATCATGGTGTCCGCTCACAGGCCGCGGCTGTCTTCCTGTTTCATGAAACACCTCTAATACATCGTGGGCTCTCACTGTAGTTCTCGGTGGGTTGTGAAATACAAAGTTGTCACTTCCTGTTGAGGACTTCACTGTCCTTAGATGCAGGAACTAAAGGAGGGTGAACTTTCAGTTATCATATTGAAGTGCCTTGTATCCATGCAGGGGGGACACTGTTTTAGAATGCAGAGCTTTTTATCAGGCCTTGGTTTTCTGCTTATGGGACAATATTACATTCGTAGCTCTTATCCTCAGGGGATGCAGTTACAGGGCCCCTGAGGAGATGAATGTGATCCCAGGAGGATTTTTGTATTGCACATACCTGGTTGTGTGTTTGTGATCACCTCTGCGTTACTTTACATGATGGAATATTTGCGTACTGCCAGCCATTGCCGTGTGTTGTCTTGCTTGGTGAGAAAAAGCTATGTGCTTTATACAGATTTTTTTTCTCCCTATGTCTGATCTGTGGCTGGATTTAGACTCTGGATGTAGGGGACTCATGGTCCTTGTGTTGGCTTAACTTGTTTTTGATCTGGTGTTTCTCTTCCACTTTTCCAATTGCCTTTGACTGACAGAACCCATGGCACTTTGTATCTTTCATTCAGGGATCATCTGTTACTTCACCGTGACTTCCTCTGTTGGAAGCTGACTCTCCGAATGCAGAAGCACAGCCAGTGGGGGATACAGAGCACAGGCCATGGCCACTTCCCTTTTATGTGCTTCCCTAGGCATGTGACTCTCCTCTCCATCACTGCCACCTGTGGCTTTTCCATCATGTCCACGTGAATTTCAATGCAGTTATCATAGTCTAGGGAGAAAGGGTTTCATTTTATCTTACCATCCTAAGTTATAGTCTGTCATGGAGGGGGAAACAAAGCAGGAACCCGAGGCTGCTGTTACATCTACAGTCGAAAGCAGAGAGAAGTGAATGCATGTTTGCTAAGCACTCAGCTCATCTTGTCACAGGACCTTGGCCCAGGAAATGGTGTCACCCACAGTGGCTTGGGTCTTTACACATCCTATAAAGAGGCTGTCAGCAGGTGTGTCCCAGATTAAAGGTGTATTTTCCCACCTTAAAGATCTGGATTAAAAGTGGGTCTTCCTGAACTAGAGAGATGGCTCAGTGTTTAAGAGCACTGGCTATTTTTCCAGAAGTCCTGAGTTCAATTCCCAACAACCACATGGTGACTCATAATCATCTATAATGAGATCTGGTGCTCTCTTCTGGCCTGCAGGCATACATGCAGACAGGACACTGTATACATAGTAAATAAATATAGTTTTAAAATATTTATTTATTGTGTACAGTATTCTGTTTACATGTGTGCCTGCATGACAGAAGAGGGCACCAGACCTCATTATAGATGGTTGTGGGCTACCATGTAGTTGCTGGGAATTGAACTCAGGACCTTTGGAAGAGCAGACAGTGCTCTTAACCCCTGAGCCATCTCTCCAGCCCCCTGTAAATAAATCTTTAAAAAAAAAGTCTTCCAATTTTAAATGACTTAATTATGGAAAAAAGTCCACCACAGTTGTACCCGGCCACTTGGACTTCAGATAATTCCAGATGTTGCCAAGTTGGCAACTGAAGACAGCCATCACACCAGGTAATAGTCTAGACATTCCACACACATCGTGGGCTTAAAGAAATGTCAAAGCTATTGAGTAGGACTGAGAGCTGGGGAGATGATGGTTTAGTTGGTCAAATGGCTGTCACACAAACACAAGGAACTGAGTTCTGACCCCCCAGAACCCACACAAAGAGCCAACAACCTCAGTGCACAGCCAAGATCCCATCCAGTGCTGGGGAGGCAGAATGTATTAGGGTTCTCTTGAGTAACGGAACTTAAAGAATGTGTGTGTGTGTGTGTATGTGTGTATGTGTGTGTGTATACATATGTACATTTATATATCTATAGAATATGTATGAAATAATATCTATCTATCTATCTATCTATCTATCTATCTATCACATTAAAAGGCTGCAGTCCAGCTAATACAACAATGGCTGGCTGTGAATGGAAAGTCCAGGAATCCAGTAGTTGGTCAGTGCACAAGGCTGGATGTATCAGCTGGTCTTCAGTATATGCTGGAGCCCCAAAGATGTAGGCAGGCTCTATTGCTAGTGAAGGAGTGGATGTGTTAGCAAGGTGAGGGCAAGCAGGCAAACAGCAAAAGCTTCCTTCTTCTATGTCCTTATATAGACTTCAGTAGAAGGTATGACCCAGATTAAAGGCATGTCTTCCCAGCTCAAGATCTGGATCAAAGACACGTCTTCCTGCCTCAAAGGTCCAGACTAGAAGTGGGTTCATCCACCTCAAACCAAACAAAATAATTTCTCACTAGTGTGTCCTCCTCCATTTCTGTATTTCAGTTCATTTCATATATAGTCAAGTTGACAACCAATAATAGCCCTCACACAGAGACAGGAGGATCACTGGCCACCCCGGGTTGCTACTTGAGTGAGTGCTAGATTCTGTAGGAGACTCTACCTCAATAATAAGGCTGCGAGTGGTAGAGGAAGACACTTGGTATTGACTTCTGGCCTCATGGGTGATTGCACACTCATATATGTATTCACACACATGAGAACATATGTTTCATACCACACATGCACACACACAATTTTAAAAAAGAGAAAGGAATAACAAGTAAATAAAGAAATGATTAATCCAGGCTTGGTGGCTCACACTTGTCACCCCAGCTACTTAGGAATCCAAGATAGAAGGATTTAAAGTTCAAGGCTCCTGGTGCTATCTTAGAAAAAATGGGAATAGGGCTTCCTCAAGACCCAGCTATTCCACTCCTTGGAATATACCCAGGAGATGCTCCAGCACACAACAAGAAAATTTGCTCAACCATGTTCATAGCAGCTTTATTCAAAATAGCCAGAACATGGAAACAGCCTAAGTGTCCCTCAGTAGAAGAATGGATAAAGAAACTGTGGTACATATACACTATGGAATACTACTCAGCTATTAAAAACAAGGAATTCCCGAAATTTGTGGATAAATGGATTGAGCTAGAAGAGTGAGTTAACCCAGAAGCAGAAAGACTCAAATGGTATATACTCACTTGTATCTGCATACTAGCCCAAGGGGCATGTCCCATGAAAGCCTTCACTTACCAGGAAACTGGGACAGAGGGGAAGACATCCTATTGGGACTCTAGATGAGAGAAGCATGGGAGAATAGCAAAGTAGAAGAATCCAGAGGGTCCTAGAAACCTACAAGTAGAACATTATGATAGGCAGATTTGGGCCCGGGGTCCCGCTCAAACTAAGGCACCAGCCAAAGACAATATAGGCGGTAAACTTTAAACCCCTACCCAGATCTAGCCAATGGTCAGAACATTCTCCACAGTTAAGTGGAGAGTGTGATATGACTTTCTCACGTACTCTGATGCCTCACAGTTGACCATGTCCCCTGGAGGGGTGGACCTGGTGGTACTCAGAGGAAGGACAGCAGGTTACCAAGAAGAGACTTGATACCCTATGAGCATATACAGGGGGAGGTAATTCCCCTCAGGAACAGTCATAGGGGAGGGGAATAAGGGGAAAATGGGAGGGAGGGAAGAATGGGAGGATACAAGGGATGGGATAATCATTGAGATGTAACAAGAATAAATTAATAAAAAAAATACCAAAAAAAAAAAAAAAAAAAAAGAATAGCAAAATGGGGGGGGGGGGGGAAGAATTGCAATCCACAATAAAGAGATACTATTAAATAGTCTAAAAACCCAGGAGGAAAAATTATGTCCTATACATTATATGCTACTGTTCATCCAATATATCCTGATTTGAGTACACCTGCTTGAGCACAGAATTGTACTATTATATCTTGAAAGGACCATTAATAATTTTTAAGTATTTTTGACAAAAAAAAAAAATAAAGTCCAAGGCTCATGTGGGATATATATATTGAGTGAGTTCAGGGTCAACCTGGAAAACTCAGTGAGAATCTGCCTCAACATAGAAGTTAATAGAGATCTGGGGACATAACACTTGTAGTCCTGGGTTAAATTCCCAGCATAGAAATAAGAGACAAAGATGAAGAAGAAAGGCGGAAATGATTAAATACACAGGAAAGGAGTTACATCCTGAGTTGTATCAGCTGATTCCTGTTTCTTTGGGGAAAAAAGGGTCCCAACTCTGCTTGTTTATAATGTATGTATAAAGAACTTGATGTTTTGCATTTAAATTTGTGCCCCAGTTGTCAGTCCCCAGCATCAGGCTCTTCTTATGCTGAAGTATCTGCTATTTACTCAGCAGAAAATGGAGTACAGTCAAATCTACACAGCCTAGCTAACTGTGTCTATTGGGGTGGCCCCAGGACAGCAAACTTAGGAGCAGATTTTGTTTAGAATTCAGGAAGATGTGTGTCACTCCTTACTTCTCACTGTTCTCAATTAGAATTTGGGTTCCTTGGTGAACACAAGCTGTTATGAGCAGGATACACTGTTATAGCACTTGTGTGTGTGTGTGTGTGCGCGCGCGCGTGCATGCTGCAGTGGGCACATTGTATTGCCACCCAGTGTTTACTCACAATGAGCTCATCAATACATGGCTTAGAAGTTTTGCATCTGCCTCGTCCAAATGTATGGAATCAGTTTATCAATGGTAATGATAATTCCTCATGGTGCCTTTGTTTATGAGCTTATGGAAAGCACTATTTCTGTCCATGTTATTATTTTTGCCTCTGTCACTCTGTTGGTACCTTCCATCTGGAAATGATGATAGTGGTGGGGGCGATGGTGATGATGAGTTTGGTGCTGCTGGTGATAATGGTGGTAGTGATGATGTTGGCAGTGATGATGGTGGTGATATGGTGTTTCTGCTGCTGCTGCTGATTGTGGTAGTGGTGATGATGATGGTCATAATGGTGATGATGATGATGGTGATTATAATGGTGATAGTAATGATTATAATGGCAGTGATTGGGTGGATAATGATAGTGATGATGATGGTGGTGTTGCTAATGGTGATATTGAAAATGATGGTCATAATGGCGATGGTGATGATGGTATTGAAAATGATGAAGGTAATAATAATGATGATGATATTGGCAGTGATGGTGGTGATTTTGCTGTTGGTGTTTATTTATTCATCGTTTGTCCAACCAATATCATTTAGCAAAATTTTTTTTTTTGAGGCCGAGTCTCCATATGTAGCCTAGATTGTGGAGAGAATATCTTGTGTATACGAATGCAACACCTGTCAATTAAAAAAATCTGATGGCCTATAGCTTAGGCAGGAAATGGGAAGTGGGCCATCTGGAAGGCAGAGAGGATTCTGGAATAAAGCCAGGCATGAGATTCACCAGCAAGATTCGAGGAGGACAGAGGCACGGTACCTGAGTACAGGTAACCAGCTGTGTGGCAAAACACAGATTAGTATAGTGGGTCATCTTAAGTTATGAGTTAGTCGGAGAAGAGCTGTGTACTTAGAAAGTATTTACAAATATAAAAAACATAAATAATAGTTTGAATCTTGTGAATCTTTATCCTGTGAGTTGGGGCTGGGAAAAAAAAATCTCTACAACACTAAACTGTCCTAGAACTCATACTTTTCCTATCCCAGCATTCCAAGAGCTGGGGTTATAGGGTCTGTGACATCATGTCTGGTTTAACAAATATTCATTGAATACTGCTATGTGACAGTCAGTGTTTCAGGCATGGAGGATGGAGAATATGGAGAGAGACAAAGAACAAGCAAGTGGAGAGAGTGAAGAGTTATAGAGAAAAGCCAAGAAGCAGAGACGGGGAGCCAGGAAAACACAAGTGTTGATGGGCCATCAATAAACTGATACCTGAGCAGAACTGAATTGACAGGCTAGGGAATATGTAGGGGATGGAATGTTCCAGAAAGATAAGAGGAATGGCAAAGGCTCTAAGGATATCAGGATTGCCAGCTATCCAAGAAGTACTCAGGGGCAATAAGGTGAGGGGGTTTCCAGCCAGGCAAGAATTTGTCCCGTAGTGAAGTCATGGTGGCTTGGACAATGCTTGAAGTTGCCTGCCTACGTACTACCAAAGGCTCCTCTCAGAATTGCACCTTCTTGGGGTTAATCCTCAGAGCTTGCTAGAGTCGAAGCGGGGTCAAAAGCTATGATCTTAGCGTATTCCCAGTGAGCGGGCAACCTGGAAACACCCTGTAAACAGGATTTGCAGCTGCTAAGAGCATCATTTTCTGCACGTGTGCACGCGTTGTTGCTGATAAGGCAGCACAATCTCCATTCCTCAGAGAATGCTGCCGCAGAGAAATAACAGCCAGAGCATAGCCACAGCAGCCTGAGAGTTTTACAGCGGTTGACAATCTCTACTGACCCTTCTGTGGCAATTAGTGTTGAGCTTTGGGGAATTCTGAGGTGACTTCTGTTATATTGACTGACTCGGCAGCAGAGAGTGTGGGCATCATTAAACCACACAGAGGTGGCTCACGCCTCACGGGTGATGGATGTGACATCCCTGCTCGTCCAGCCACCCATTCATGGTCTGTGTTGTGTTTCTCTCCCGCACTGAGCAGGCTGCGATGCAGGAACACATTCCATTATCTTTCTCCCTAAAAGGACACTCAGTTCTGGTTCAAAAGTCAAACCAACAGCCCTGCGTGCGCCCGCCGAGAAACAATGAGGACGGATTCTTAACACATGCAAATGTATTCCGAGTGATACTTTAGATTTATAATTGTAAGATTATTACCAGGAGGTAATGAAATTAAGATTTAAATATCGTGCACCATTTAAATGGCAGTTAAGCTTTTGGCTGGATTAGGAATCAGCACATTGTTGGGTAAATACTCATCGGGCTGTGATGACATTCCATAATTAGTTAGGGCTGGGGGGGCGGGGGAGAATAAGATTCCCTTTGCTACCTGCTGCTTTAGCTCATGGTAACTTTGAGGCTGCTGGGAGAATTCTCTCAGTCTCAGAAGGGTTTTCTTTAGAAGGAGCAGTAGATTGTCGGAGCAGCTCTCCTGGCTCGGGGTGAGAGTCTAATTCGAGACCTGGGTAATTAGATCAACAGTTGGATCGAACTGCAGACAAACAATAGGATGAAGTTAAGGCTGATTAGCCACACAAAGCCATTATGTGGCTCAATGATGAGTGAGCATTTCTCTTCCTGAGCAGAAAGCCCACACGGGAGCTGTGCGTGGGTGGATGCAGCATGTGCCAGGTGCATTGTCTACAGGTAATCTCTGAGCCGCCACCTGCGGGTGTAGGATGGTTACAATCCGTGCCCCTTAAGCCTATGGCATGCACCCCATCCTAGGGCTGGAGGGAACGGAAATGCAGTAATATTCCTCTTGCTCAAGCCCACACAGCAAAGGGTGAGATTCACTTTTGGGGAGTGTCTGACTCTTAAGACCTCCTCACAGATACTGCATCAAATCCCCACTCCTAACCATCGTTCCCAAAGCAAAAAACACCATCAAGATCTCTAAGACTTGACCCCTCTTCCACTACGCATGGAGAAAAACTTCCTGTAAGAGTTGAGGCCTCTTCCAGGGTGCACAGGGGAAAACCTCCCTTCACTCTTTCCCACCAGCTCTGGGGTGGTGGGGGAAAGGAACAGGCCCAGTTCCTTCACCTTGACTTGCAGGACTGTTCCAGGCTCAGCTCCCACCTTCCCGGTTTAGAGGGGGTGGGCTTGGCAGAGGGGCGGGGCTGGTGAGGGGGGCGGACGCCTTCCTGGACCAGTTGAGATTGAAGAATGCACGGAGGCGCTCCGGGCCGCGTGCGCCCTCTATCGCCAGCTAGAGGAAAGGTGCCTCGATGATCCCACACCTGTGGGAGCTGCACACACCACCCCTGGCCATGTCCCTACAATTTGAGAGGGCCACCTGGCCTTTTGCAGGTCGGTGGGCTCGAAGTAGGGCTGCAGGGAGAGTACTTGGCTGCATGAGGCCCTGGATTGGTCTCCAGCGCTACTTAAAAAATAAAGGGCATTTTGATCAACCAGTTTCTTTTTACTTAATGAAGATGGTTAAGTCAAGCCTAATAGCGGTTTCTGTTATGTATTTTATTCCCCCCGTCCCCGTGTGTGTGTGTGTGATGTATGTTTACTCATGTATTTGAGTATGTGCTGTTGTGCAGGCATGTGTGTGCGTGTGATGTGATGTCAGGGATTTTCACTTCTTTCCCACCAGAGTCTGCAGCAAGGTCTTTCAATCAAGCCCAGAGCTCACCGATACGACTAGTTCAGCTTGCCACTTTGCTCTCTAGATACCCTGACTCTGCCTTCCCAGGCTTTCGTTATAGGCAGCATCCATATCCCCCCCAATTTATGTGTGTTTTGGGGGGTGGGGCTTTGCACCCCACTCTTCATGTTTCTATGGGAAGTGCTTTAATGGCTGAGCCCGCTCCACAGCCTCTGCAGTGCATGTCACGTGCTCATATCTGATTGAGCAAATGTTTTCAAATTGCAAAGGAATGATACCTAAGCCCACTTCAGCCTGGGTCACGTGGCTCTTGGTGCAGTTCAGAATGTAGTCGGCAGTCCTCAGCCTCATCAGTGTGTCTCTGAGTCTGGACTGGAAGCTCTTCCCATCCCCCAACCCGCCCCCCCCCCCCCCGCCGCCGTCACCCGCCCCCCCATTATTCACAGTGCTGGGTTGCATAAAGACAGCTTCCTTTAAACTTGTCATGTGCTTTACCCTCGCCACCCTACCTATTCGCCGCCCTGCTTAGTGTCCTTCCTTCTCCATGCCTTTGTGTGCCTTCATGGCGTATGGATGTAGATTTTTTTTGGATCTGTAAAGAATCCATAGCCGGGTTTGGTGGCACACGCCTTTAATCCCAGCACTCGGGAGGCAGAGGCAGGCAGATCTCTGTAAGTTCGAGACCAGCCTGGTCTACAAAGTGAGTCCAGGACAGCCAAGACTACACAGAAAAACCCTGTCTTGAAAAACCAAACCAAACCAAACCAAATCAAATCAAACAAAACAAAAAAGAATAAGAATAAGAATAAGAATAAGAATAAGAATCTATTAAAATTCTGTATAGACTTATGGGACCCACAAATGAGATTTAAAAAAATGCAGTATTTGCTTCTTTGTGTCTGGCTGATTTTGCTTAATATGGTGGTCTCCAGTTGTATCCGGTTTCCTACAAATGACATAATTCTATTCTTTTTATGGCTGAATAAAACTCCATTGTGTGTGCACACCATGTCTCACGTATTCACTGGTCTGTTGCTGTATGCTTAGGCTGGTTCCACACCTTGGTTGGGAATGGTGCTGCAGTAAACATGGTGTGCAGCTGTCCTCTGATGATGTGTTGTCTCTGAGTCCTATGGTTACAGTGTCCAAATGCTCAGGCTGACTGCTGTCCACCATGTGGCTCTGAGCCTAAGCTGCTTACTCCCTCTTCTGATAGGGGATTTGCATGGGATGGGATTTTGTATGTGGGTGTGTACAGTGCATGGCTGCCTGCCCCCATGTTGGGGATCTTCATAGAGTTTTTGAAGACTCTAGCTGTGTTGCTAAGCATTGGAGATAGATGCTTACAGTAGCCACTGAAAGAGAAAGGGCAGGCATCTCCTTCCCTGCTCCTCTTCCAGCCCTTCCCATCATCTCCCCTTCCCCGCTCCCTTCTTCCCTCTCTGTCTCCATCCTGTTTTCCTTCCTTCCCTTTCTTCCTTCTTTCCTTCCCTCTTTAAATTTTTTTTGAGACAGTGGCTCACTATATGGCCTAGACTGGTCTCACACTTGCAGTGATGCCCCTGCCTCAGCCTTCCAAATACCAATAACACCTTTTCTTGAAGGAAGGGGAAGAGAACATCAGAGGTGCAGTTGTGGGCATGGGTTGCTAGGCCAGGAGTAAACACCAGACTGTCTGATTCTGTATACTAGGGGTGTAACCTAGGAACAAAGCAACTAGGCTTTGGGGACAGAGAGGTGGGCCACTGTCCCCATCCCCATGCCTATGGCTAGAGCCCTGGCAGGTCATATGTTTCCTAAGGCTCAGGGGTCCTTTTAATGATGCAACACAGCATGGCACAGGGATCCCTGGGAAGATGGAAAGCAGAAGTTGTTACCTACTGGTCTAGGAGAAGAAAAGACCAGGATGTCTGTCTGTCGGTCTGTCTCTCTCTCTCTCTCCTTCTCTTCTCTTCTCTTCTCTTCTCTTCTCTTCTCTTCTCTTCTCTTCTCTTCTCTCTCTCTCTCTCTCTCTCTCTCTCTCTCTCTCTCTCTCTCTCTCTCTCTCTCTCTCTCTCTCTCTCTCTCTCTCTGTTCATGTGTTGGGTCACAGCAAGAAAGAGGGTGGAGTTGTCTGCATTTCCAGGATTCTCTGAGGACTGTAAATTCAGGTATTTTCCTGGGCTCCTGGGTGCAGATAGGCCTGTGTGGGTTCCTTTGGGATCTAGTTCTTTAAGCAGTGGGAGAGCCCATCCTAAGCAAAATGGACAAATACTGCATGTTTTCCCATATTTTGGGGGATTCCTTGTATGCATATGATATGAAAGGGGGCCTGGAGGAGTAAAGAGGGTGCAGCATGGACTTTGCTGGATGCAGAGGAAGAGGTGCAGTCCCTCTGTGAGGCAACAGACTGACCAGGACAACATCAAGCAAACAGGCAAACTATATTAAGCTGACAAAACTTGAGGGAGCTACAGTGGGTCTAGGATGAAAAGTGTCTCTCCTGTCCCAGGCCAGATTCCCCAGAGGTTCTTGGCCATCTCAGGCTTTCACTAACACAGGCATAAATGTCAGAGCCAAGATCCACATCTGCAGCTGGAGGTAGTTCTCAGTTTCCCCACGGAGGACACAGATCAGTGACTGATTTTGAGATATGTAGCTGGGGCAGGGCCAGCGTAGGTACAGCCTTGGTCCCGGCTGCCTTTTCCAGTGCCACCATCAGTCTTGTTAATGCAGCTCATCCAATGCTGATGAACGGGCCGTGTTCTTGGGTTATGGTTACTGTAACACAATCACTGTAGGAAGCATCTGTTGCTGGACGTAGCACCATAGGCATGGCCACGCCTGGTTGGTTTCTATTAATTTCATTCATGAATCACAGGCTAAAGTGGATGAGGGAGTGAAAAGGGTTATGGCAGGGGGCCACTTCCCTACTGAGGAATTGGCAAGACTTATTCCATGCCTGATGGCCACCTTCTCCTGAGTTGTGCCCCCTACCCCATTATGTCCTCTCCACCTATGGTGTTAAATCAGAGAGAATAGATCCAGGTGCAGTCCTGGAGGCCATGGCTCTGACATCATGGAAGCTTCGTGTGGACAGCCCAGACCTGCACACACACCTTGCTCTTCAAGCCAGTGGCCTCTGCGCTGAGCCCCACAGCTATTGGTTAGTAAGCAGATGTAAGACAGAAAGAGGGCAGGGGTGGCATTATGGCCCCATACTGGGTGGCAGGAAAAGACAGCAGAAAATGGAAGTCTTCCTGCTGGCAGAGCCCACGTTGGAAGGACTGAGGCTCCAGGCAGAAATTCCCAGTGTTGGTGACTTCATTTCTGTTCCTTGGATCCCAAAGGTGATCAGCCATCTCCCCAGCCACTGATGTTGCATTTGATGGATTTTCAAGTTGTATGTTCAGTACGTAAGGAAAGAGAACTGGGAGAGGAAGATAGTGTCTGCCTCCTCTGTCCACTTTCTCTGCTCTCAGTGAGGCTGTGGCAGTGGCAGTGGCAGTGGCTGTGGCTGTGGCAGTGACAGTGGCAGGCTGCCTTCATCTTTTCTGTGGACTGGAGTCCATGGATAGTCTCAGGACCCTGGGGAGGGCCAGAGAGGATGTCCCACTCTGTAGGATGCTTCTGATTGTCAATGGCACCCAGCCTGCCTTCTTTTAGGTCCTTTGTAGTAGGTTAATGGATACCTTTATCTCCCAGGCAGGGGAATTAAGAGGCTGGATTGTTGGACCAGTGCCTGGAGTCTACGGGAGCCCTGGGGCAGCAGTGGTGGGGAGATGGGACACTGCAGCCAGAGCCTAAGAAGTTTCCTTCCCACTTAGGGACCTCCATTCAGGTAAGGCTGGGTCCCTAAGTACACTACAGGAGAAAAGTCAGTGAGTTTATTACGCAGAGAAGGTGACTGTCAGTGTTTCTGATTTGAATGTGGCCACTTAGAGGGTGTTCTATACACAATTCTGTGGCTTTTCAGACACCATGTTCAAAAGGTATAATTTTACAGCAAGGTTGAAGGATGAAGTGAAGTTTAAAAGTTAGATAAAAATATCGTGATTACATTTATTTGTTTTTCTTTATAATTTTAAGGTTTATTTTGTTATTTTATAGGTATGGGTGCTTTGCCTGTGTGTATGCATGTGTTGCTTGCATGTATGAATGTGCACTATATGCATACAGTACCCTTAGGGTTAGGGAACTGGAGTTATAGATGGTTGTGAGCTGCCATGTGGGTGCTGGGACTAGAACTCTGGTCCTCAGGAAGAATAGCCAGTGCTCTTAATGACTGAGTCATCTCTCTAGCCCTTCCTTTTTTCTCTTAAGGAATTTTTCTTCTTATAAATAAAGTTCTAAGATGGTTTTATGAGTTGCACTGTTTGGGTTTAGGGCTGAAAGAGGATCACTAACAGTGTGAAACCCAAGGCCATGTACTTCCTGGGTCTCAGTAAACACAGTTTTAGTTTGTGTGTGTGTGTGTGTGTGTGTGTGTGTGTGTGTGTGTGTGTGTGTGTGTGTGTGTGTGTACGTGCACAATGAGTGCAGGTGCTTTTGGAGGCCAGAAGAGGGCATCATATCTCTGGGAGCTGGAGTTAGAGTCAGCTAGGAGCTGTCTAAAGTGGACCCTAAGAACAGAACTTGGGTTCCCTAGGAGGGAGATTGGAACATGCTCTTAACTGATGAGCTAACTCTTTAGCCCCATGCGTTTCTTTTCTCACTTGAGATATCTTTAGGGACCCATGCACTATCTTTGTAGGCAACAGTGGCTGGATCAGTTGCGTCAACGTTTCTGGTGCTCAGCCATCAGGAGGCATGAGCTAGACCCCAGAGAATAGACTTTGTTCTATTCCAGTATCACATTGGACTTTCCCATCTTTCCATCTGTCTTGCTGGAACCCCAGGCACAACATTGCTCCTTCCTGGACTCCAGAGGGCATGCCCTCTCTTTGTCCTCGGCTCTAGAGAGCAAGGCTATGAGGCTATGGGTAAATGTCAGGGTGACTCATTGTCTCTTGCTGTACCATCCATGAAGTGTTTAGGCTGGGGATAAGGGCAGGGCCAGGTCAGGTATGTAAATTAGGAACAGTCTCCAAATTTACCCTTGGAAGGAGGGCAGGAATGTGGGCTATGGAGCTGAGATACTTCAGCAAGCTGGCAAACCACAGAGTGAAACCGTAGTCGGGTCCAGCATCAGGGTTACATTCAGCTTGTGAGCTTGACATCACAAGCTAGAGGGAGGAGAGCGGAGAGCTCATTGCCATGGGCGTCTTGGAAAGTTTGGGGGCGAGCTCTGCATTAATTAAGCCTCATTTGAATAATGAGCACATGCTATTTATTTTCTTGGAGCTGCTGCTCTGAGGATAGCACCGAGGCTCCTCCTGCAGGAAGCCTGGTGGCCCGTGGGCCTGCCGCCCATCACCCGGAGGAGGGAGGAGGAGGCGAGGGTGCTATTTTAAACTCTCTGTTATTGCAGGAAACACCCATAGCTGGAGCATTGTGGGCGCGGTTGTCAGCTGTTTCTATGAGAAAAGGCCTAGGGGTCAACCAACATGTCTTTAGCGCTCTTAACACTGCTCTTTGCTGTGCATGAGATGATCTAAAGTTCTGCCTATCTCAACTCCCCAGTGTTCTTGGTCTGTCGTGGAGCCAAGCAGAATGGTGAGCTTGTGACCATGTGACCGCCTCGCTGGTCATGAGAGGACTTCACAGGAAGAGAGGTGCTCTGACCTCAAACACCCAGATCTGCCTCATATCATCCTGGGTGCCTCTGAACTGAAAAGCAATTACTGGTACTCCCCAGCACCTTTAGGCATTTGAATCTGATGTGGGCTCCTGATCCAGGCTGGGGAAAACAAATGTCCCATTTGCTGTTCAGAGTGGCTGCATCTCTCACATGGGATGCAAAGAAACGAGCCAGATTCCCGCAGCTCTGTAATGAAATCACATGCCTCGCTGCCTCCATGCCTCTGGCTGCATCCGGTGTGATCTTCCTTCTTGAAACCCGCTCTCCTACCCAGCCAGGCCAGAGTCCTGAGCCATAAGCAAAAGTACAGGAGGCTCAGGCATGAATTCTGTCAGTGTGTGTCTCAAGAACTCACACACACGGCTGCACTCACGAGGCTGCACACTGTAGCATTACGATGTTGTGGAGAATGGGTGGGGCTGTGTGCACAGGCCAATGTCATACTTTGGGGAGATATACTGCACTCAGGACTTCATATTCTTGGGGTCTTGGGGGCCACCAAGTGCCAACTAGTGTTTTTCACGCAACCGTCATGGATCTTTAAGCCAGACTTTAAAACGATGCTGTAATTATTATGTGTGATGAGACCCCAGACAAAATAGTTAATGGGATTGTTCAAATGTCCTCAGCCCCATTACACCTCTATCTGCTGCAACAGCCCAACCCATCCTTCATCCAGTCCAGGCTGCTCCTCCAATCTTGCACTCCACAGGACCATCCTATATTAAGGAACTTTCTCTCAGACTCTCCTAGTGTCTGTATTACCTCCAGCCATGGCATCCTCTCCATCGATAGGGTGAAGTCTATTTTTAATTTTTAATTTAATTTAATTTATTTTTTTTAAAGACAGGCTTTCTCAGTGTAGCTTTGGCTGTCCTGGAACTCACTCTGTAGACCAGGCTGGCCTCAAACTCATGGAAATCCACCTGCCTCTGCCTCCAGAGTGCTGGGATTAAAAGCATGCACCACCGAGGGTAGGCATCAAATAGCTAAGCGTCTTCAGGGACAACACATGGATTTGGGGGCCCAGAGAGATGGCTCAGCTATTCAGAGCACTTGTTATTCTTGCAGAGGACCGGGGTTCTATTCCCAGCATCCTCATGATGACTCACATTCAACTGTTAACCAGCTTCAGGGGCCCTAATGCCCTCTTTTGGCCTCTTCAGATACCAGGTACATGCATGGTGCACATATGTACATGCAGTCAAAGCACTCACACATTAAGTGATATGAATAGACCTAATTTTTAAAAAAGATACAGGCTTTGGGCTTTGAATTATGGGTATGGGAGATGCTGGGTGTCGATCCTAACAGTTTTCTTTAGCAGGAGGAAGGACACCAGGAGCCTTGGGACAAGGCAGCTGCAGGTGAGGGTGCACTGCACTGTTGTGTCAGCACAATGCATCCTCTCTTGAGAATGCTCATTTCATGGATCTGATGGTGCCCAGGTATACATGCGCAGGGGTCTCAGGGCTGAGCTTAGGCACAGTGAACGACTATGTCTTTCTTCAAAACCAACAAAAACCAAAACCAAAACCAAACCTCTTTTTCTGTGTTTTCTGTCATCATAGACTTCTCAGAACCCCAGTAGTCCAGAGGAACTTAATTTGAAAGTTATTACAATGGAGCTGGGGGCAGGGTTTGAGCTGACAGTTTATTAAGGAAATATTTGATGAGCCAAGAAAAAGTGCCAAAGTTAACATTATAAACACAATTAATGAGCAAGGTTACTGGAAACTCATAAAAGAAAATAACAACACGACTCTCAGGCCCTCGTCTAGGTTGGCCCGACAAGCTGGTGACAGTTCGTCCCCATTTGTCTGTGTTAAATGGCTGAGGCTCCAGGCTTGCCCACATGGCTGATGTTCTCACTCATCTGAATTTGACAGGAATAATTTTGTATTTTGTGTACACACATCCCTAATGCTTTAATCACTTTAGCTGGTGTGGGCTCAGGGTTTACCAGCCAGTCAGGGATGAAGAAGTTTGATGTGTTTCTACTTAAATATATTTTTAAAAAAATCCCCAAACTCAACAAATTCATATTTTTTTTAAAGCCCCAAGAAATTTCAAATTTGCCAGAAAAGCAAACTGGAATTTGCATTGACTGATGAGTCTTATTAGTCTCACTGGAAGTCTGCTGTGTTAGTCAAGTGTCTCCGGAGAAACAGAACTGGTAGAATGAATAGACATTGCCTTGCTTAGGGTTTTATTGCTGTGAAAAGACACCGTGACCACGGCAACTCATGCAAAGGAAAATATTTAATTGGGGCTGGCTTACAGTTTCAGAGGTTTAGTCCATTATCGTCATGGCAGGAAGCATGGCAGCGTGCAAGCAGATATGGTGCTGGAGGAGCCAAGAGTTGTAATCTTGATCCACAGGCAACAGAAGGGGACTGACTATCTCATTGACCATAATTTGAGCATACATAATCTCAAAGCCCATCTCTACAATGACACACCTCCTCAAACAAGGCCATCCCTACTCCAACAAGGCCACACCTCCTAATAGTGTCACTCCCTATGGGCCAAGCATTCAAACACATGAGTCTACCGAGGGGGGCATTTCTATTCAAACCACCACATGATTTAAAAAGGAATTTACTTGATTGGTTTACAGGACATTGTCTGGATAATCTAATAATGGCTGTATCACCCAGGAGTGCTGAGAAACCCCCATGGTGCTCAGTTAGTGATACTTGGTGGCTCAGCAATCCCAAGCTGGTGCTGAAGGACTTATGAGTTTCCTGGAGATGTTTGTTTTCAGTCTACAAAGGGATTTCAAAGAAGATAGTTCTCATAGTGGCAAAGAAGTGCAGCAGCCACAGGATGGATGAACTTGCCAGCAAGAGGGAAATCAAACAGGCAAAAATCAAAACGTCCATCTTCCAAGACCTTTAATCTGGGCTGCCACCAGAAGGTACCACTCACACTTAGGGTAAGTCTTCCTGATGCAGATTATCTGATCAAGAAAATCCCTCACAGGAGTGCCCAGGGTCTTGAATTTTAATTGAATTTGAAGTCAGTCACGTTGGCAACCAAGGCTAATGATCAACTCTTTCATTAAATCTTTATCTTTTGCTTTAATTTCTGGGCCTGAGATTAACAAAAGCCATGTCATATTGCTTAGTCCTAGAAGCGTTCTTCTGCATTCTCTTCTGACTAGAAAATAGAAGCATGGTGCATGTTCATGCCACTCCTGGCTGTGACCCGTCTCACCCGGGAATCAGCTAGCCTGCTGTCGCTATAGCCTCAGAGACTGAATGGCTGATGACTGAGGCTAGGAGTCCAAGATCAAGGCCCTGGCAGATTTGCTGAAGGCTGCTATCTGGCTTGTAAATCTCCTGGGGTGGGCTGGCTCAGTAAGCTCTCTGGGGGCTTCTTTCATGTAAAAGTACCAGCCACATTGGGGGGGGGGGACTTTATCTTCATGACTGAAGTCATCCCCTCCAAAGATCTGCCCCTCCTCCAATGCTGTCGTCTCTGGTGACATCTTACCTGGGGGCTGAGGGAGACAAACATTTAGACCACAGCAATCTCGATCGATGGAGGTAGTTCTCCTCCAGCTCATGTGGGCACACCTGGCTTCCAGGTGGAGGCAGAACAGGCAACATAAACCCCAAACTTGACCCAGTTATGTCTCCTTGGCCCTGCTGTCTCCAGGAGCATGACTCTCACCTTGTACCAGCTGCCCTGATGTGCCCCAGAGCTCAGCTTCTCTGATGTCAGCCACCCGGGAGCTACGTCTACAACCTTTTAGGTCCATCTTTTTTTTTTTTTAGCCAGAGGAGATGGTTCAGTTGGTAAATGCTTGCTGTGTATGCATGAGGACCCGAGTTTGATCCCCAGGGCCCCCTTAAAAGCCTAGAATGGGAGCATGCACTTCTAATCCCAGCAACAGGGAGACAGAGACCTAGGGATCTCTGGGCTTCACTGACCAGCCCGTAGTCAGCAAGCCCCAGGTCCAAAGGGGAGACTGTACCTCAAAAGACAAGAGATGTGATGGCAGGATGGCTCAGTATGCAAGGGCACTTGCTGCCAAGGCTGACAACCTGAGTTCAATTCCCAAGACTCACCTGGTGGAAGAGAGAACCAACTCCTGCAAGTTGCCCTCTGACCTCTACATGTGTGTTGTAGCATGTATGCACCCCCAAGCAAATAAAGTTATTTTAAAAATTTAATAAAACATGGTGAATGACTCCAGAGGAATGATACTGGAAGGTTGTCCTCTGACCTCTCCACACATGCACACACACATGGGTACACATACAGACGTACACAGACACGCCACTAGTTTTGGTACCCAGTCTCAGATCTGGATGTTTTCCAAGATAACATCCATCTTTAGCTCAGCTCTTGCTTTACTGTCCAAAGAGAGACACACCAGTGACAGAGTCATGCCAGCGCACATTTTTCCCCCATCATTATGGTTCTAAGCATCAGGATGAAAATCATTCCTGCTTCTCTTCAGTGATAGCCGTCGCTGTGGTGGTCAGTGGGAACTGCCACTGTGGCACGGGGCAGACGACAGACAACCCTGTCTACACACAAATCCATAGCTATAGGGGAGCCATTTTCAACTTTATGTGGAGGGAGAGGGACAGCTTCAGAAGAAAATAGGCATGGTTTCTTAAATGAGAGACAAGCTGAGGGTGTTTTGTGGGAAATAAGCTGACATAAGCTTGGGTTTCTGTTGATTTTTTCCCCCCTAGAATTAATGGAGCTTCAGTTTTCAGCTTTCCTTAATAGGTTCTGGGTTATCCTGAAGGGTTTTAAAGCTGTCATTTTTTTTTTTTTTTTTTTTTTTTTAACATTCTCCTTCTCAGAGCTCTGAATTTCCACTCTATGTGTAACACCCTTATGGTGTTTAAATCACGCCGGTCAGGCCACTCATCTTGTTAATTACTTAATATTTTCTTTTAAAACACACTTCTTGGGATGGGGAGATAGCTCAGTGTGCAAGCTGAGGGCCTGAACCTGAGCCTGGAGAATCCACATAAACAACTGAGCATGGCTGTTTGTGCTTGTAATCTCGGTGTCCGGGAGGTAGAGACAGGGGACCCCCTAGGGTTTTACTACCAGCCACCATGGCCTAACTGTCAGGCCACAGAGAGACCCTGTGTCATAAACAAGGTGAATGGAACTTAGGGATCCACCCCTGAAGTGGTCCTCTGGTCTCCATGTCTCACACATGAACACATACATGCATGCATATATATACATATACATGCACGCATACGTATACATATACATGCAAATGGGTAAAACATGTCATTAAAGATGCATTGCATGTAGTAGCTTTTCCTCATTAAAACCCTAAGCATTTTCTTTAAATAGAAGATAGTTGTGAGAACGGATGCAACGGAACACCAGTTGCTGTTGAGTGAGCCTGGCACCTCTTCGTTGCATGGGGACACCAGACACCAAAGTGTGAGGAGTGAGGTGGGGGAAGAGACTGGAGACATTCAGAGCAAACAAGGACGTCCCTTTGAATTGTAGGGTGTCCCCAAATGACTGGGAAAGGAATGTATTTCTTTGCTGAGCTGCTAAACTCTATTTAGTATCCAACTGGCCCGATATCTGAAACTGTCTCTGCTGTTACCAGATGTACACACCCCGTGTTTTGTGGCTGATGATGGGTCTTCATTCAATAGCCAATGTTGCCTGGATATTTGTGTGACTGTCTTCCTATCCCTTAATCCAGGGTGGACTTCCTGGTTAGTTTGAGTCCGTCGTGCTAGCTTTGCTCTTCTGTGGCTGTCGCTGGTGTTAGGATGTATCACATGACACACTGAGACACTCCAAAAATCTTCTGAGGTAAGATTTTTCTGTCTGTCAAAAGTGGAAGCCATGCAAAGCAGTCCTGTCTCTTCCCATGCAGTGTTTGAGTTCTGTGCTAGGAAGATGTGCTGTGCTGTTGGGAGCTGCAGCAGCTATCTTGTGACTGTGAGGTAGAAGCCTGTGCACTATAGCCAATCTGCTGAGAGGGGTGTAGGATGAGAAAGATGGAGGAGCCGGGAGCCCTGCTGAGCTATTGAACCAGTTTGCTGAGTTCTTCATTGTTTCTTCCCAAGCAAATCATAGCCTTAGGAGTAAGGGATACTGATTAGTTTCATATGACTGTGACCAGGCACATCCCTGAGAGACATATTTATCCTGTTTGCCCTCCTAAGGCCATAATTATCATCTCATTTGAACTCACCTGCGCCCGCCATCCTATCCACCCTCCCCCATCTCCCTTGACTTGTGCCTAGTCCCAGGCATTCTCCAGGCCCACCTTAGTAACTAGCTACCACACACTGGAATCAGGGTCAGCTTCTGAGTGCATCAATGTCCCAGGAGGTGGTTATGAGACAATTAAAACACACACCAGTCAGGACAACGGGATACCATTTAAAATGAGTCTGGCCAGAGAAGAGGGACGTCAATATACTTTTAAAGTTACACTCTCCTATTTTTCTCCGACCTGTTAAGTGTTTGGTGATTATCTCTGCTAAATAGCTGACCATTTTCAGGCGCACACAAGATAGGTACCCACCCGCTCCCCCATCTTTATGATTACTGTGAATGTTGTTACACTTCATGGCCTAAAGGTATTTCCTTTCTTTCTGGAGCAATGGCAGACAAGCTCTCTGATAGAAGCTTTGTACTCTACAAATGCAAAGTGCTGCCCAGTTGAGAAATAATGGGAGATGAGAGAAAATCCACGTTTTCCTTGCTCACTGTGGCCACCCATCTCAAGACTAGAAGTTTAACTCACCGTCAGGCATGGTGGTGCACGCCTTTAATCTCAGTACTCGGGAGTCAGAGGCAGGTTGATCCCTGTGAGTTTGAGGACAGCCTGGTCTACAAAGCGAGTCCAGGACAGCCAAGGCTAACAGAGAGACCCTATCTCAAAAACAAACAAACCCCAAAACCAAAAGCCAAAAAAAAAGAAGTTTAACTCACATGGGATCAACAGGGAAGAAGATGTACTGCAAGGAAAGATTGTGGCAAAGGCTTTCAAAGGTTCTTATTTGAAAAGATTCGTGGGCTAAGGAGATGGCTTAGCCAGTAAAGTGTTTGCCATGCAAGTATGAGGGTCTGAGTTTGACCCCTAGAACCCACATGAAAAAAAGTCAGGCATGGTGGCTTGGAATCCTGGTTCCGGGGACATGGACAGGATGACCCCTGGGGATCTGTTGCCAGCCAGCCAGATCGGTGTGTTGGAGGTAAAAGTGTGAGACCTTATGTCAAGAAAAACAACCAAACCAAACCAAACCAAACCAAACCAAACCAACCAACCAACCAACCAACCAACCAACCAAACAAACAAACAAAAAACAAGGCAGGAAGAAGCTATGTTAGTTGCTTCCTTTTGCTGTGGTAAAACACTGGCCAAAACCAACTCAGGGAGGAAAGGCTTTGTTTCAGCTTACAAGTCTTGATCACTGTCCATCACTGAGGGAAGTTAGACCAGGAAGCTGGAGGCAGGAGCTGAAGGAGGACCCAGGGCAGGACCAGGGAGGGGCACTGCTTACTGGCTTGCCTCATGCCTTGCTCAGCCTGCTTTCTCATATAACCCAGGACCACTTACCGGGAGGAGGCACTGCCCATAGTGGACTGGGCCCTTCCTACATCAATCATTAGTCCAAACGATCCCCATAGATTTGTCCACAGGCTAAAGTGATGGAGGCAAATCCTCGGTTGAAGCCCCCTCCTCTTTCCAAGTGATTCAACTTGACAACTGAAGCTAGCTATGCCAGTGACTGAGGGAGACAGCTAGGATTGACCTCTGACCTCCCATGCATATGCACCCGCATGCATATATATTTATTTATTTAATTCCAGAGTGGGATGTTTGTGGATGAGGCAGAGAGTGCACATTAAAGAAAAGCACGCATTTGCAGGCATCCCAGAGAGCTCCCTTCTTTCCTATCAGAACAAAGGAGATAACAGCCAGCATCCTCTGCCTAACTCTGTAGGGCTTCTCAAGAACAAATCCCAAAACAGCAGTGTTCCCTAAGTCTTTGTCCTGTAATGCAGTGGTTGGATCAATGAGCATCAAGCAGAAAAACAAGACTGAAGAGCTGGAGAAAAATTAAAGCTGTCATGTTCTAATGAGAGACACCTGTTTATTACTGTTTGCTAAATGTGCTTTCTTGCAATAGATAGGATTTATTATTATTATTGTTAAACACGTTAGAAATAGAGTAAGAAAGTAAGTGAATGAAACTAGAAGTGGTTGCTGGTCATCCTGGTAAATGATAGAATCAGACACATTTTAATTCTGGGGAAGTCATGTTTGGGACATGAGCTGTGTGTTATTTCATGGTTTGTCATGGACTTATTTGAGTTTTGGTTCTGCACATGTGCACACCCAGGCACTCAGGCTGCCCTTAGGTCTTGCATGGGCATTGTGTCTTACACACCGTGGCTGCCCTTTGTTCCTCTGACAGGTACACATTCAAGTGTCCCCCCCAGGTGCTAAGCACAGGTCAGTGATGGGGTCCCACATGGTCATCCCAGCTCTGGTGAACCTGTGTGAGAGAGTGACACAGGGGTGAGCTGACAATGTAACCTTTTCATGCACGTGACAGCTTTTTAATGCTTTACTGATTGAGAAAGGATATTTTTCATTTGTCTATTTTGTGTGCAGTTTGTAAGCGTGTGTGTGTGTGTGTGTGTGTGTGTGTGTGTGTGTGTGTGTGTGTGCATGTGCACGCCATGGCACATGTGTGGAGGTGAGACAACAACTTTTGGGAGTTGGTTCACTCTTTCTACAGTGTCGCACATGGACCCACTCAGGTCCTCAGGTCTGGCAGCAGAGGCCTTTTCCTGCTGAGCTATCTCACCAGCCTAGAGCAAAACATTTGACCAAAGGAGGCAAAGGGCCACTTTGAATAAATACTTATTTAAATTACTTATTTTATGTATATGAGTGCTCTATTTGCATGTACATCTGCACACCACAAGAGGACATCAGGTCTCATTATGGATGGTTGTGAGCCACCATGTGGTTGCCAGAAATTGAACTCAGGACCTCTGGAAGAACAGACAGTGTTCATAACTGTTGAGCCATCTCTCCAGCCCCTGAATTTTTAAAAAAATAATCTCTTTTACAGTTGTTTGAGAATTCTATACATACATATATTGTGTGTTGATGAGACCCAGCTCTGCACTCCCTCCCTTCCAAATTCCCTTTCTGCAAAGTCTGAGTTATAGGAAATGTCTAGAGAAGTGTGGATTTGGAAGCCCCCAGTCCAGTTTGAGCTGCTCACACCAGCCCTAAACAAAAAGCTTCCAAGGAGACCTGGCGATTAGCAGGACCATTAGCCACTTAGCAGGTGGAAAATGTCCCATTATTTCCTTTTTGAATGTCTAAATACACCCCAGAGGATGCAGAGGGACAATCTGGTCATTTTAGAAAAGTCTTCAGTCCCCTTGACACCTGTCCCCACCCCAGTGCTAAGTCTAGAGAGCTTTGGTGGGGACCATTCAGGATGCAGGGTGGTGGTGGAAGCTGCCGTCCAGACACAATGGCTTCTGGCTTGTCTGGCTTTCACAGTGAGAGAACTCTAGTCTTTCTCTCTACAGACTCATTCGACAGGACGTCAGCGCGGATATTGGCATCCCCATTAGTGGCTGATTGCTACTCCTGCCTCATTATCCTCTCACCGGTCTAGGAATCTGGACCTCTAATGTCTGCCCTTCAGACTCTCTGTCTTTAGCTCAGGGAGCGTGGGCAGAGAGCAGCTCTTAATAAGAAGTGGAAAGAACGCTGCTCTCCTGAGGGAGAGTGTGAGCTTGGGGCAACTACTGGGGCTGCCTCAGGTTTGATATCTGCATTTGCTTTCTCAGATTTTATGTGCCCCTCCACCCTACTTCCTTTCCTCTCCCTTCCTGCCCTCCCTCCTTCCCCTCTTCTTTCCCATGATGAAAATCATTGCTTCATGGAACCTTATTATTAAATAGAACAGAGGCAAAGGCATATGGAAGTCTTTGGAGCCTTGTGGCCGCATGGCTTCATATTGGAGACAAAGACTGTCAACACTCAGCCAGCAGGGCTGTTCCCCTGCCCTCTGCTGTCTTCCTTTTGTTTCCAGTCTAGTTTGAATGTGAAATGCCCCCTAGAGGCTACAAACCCATGAAAACACCACAGCTTTCACTTTAAGGGACTAGAGATAATTTATTCTGAAGCCATTTTGAATGACCATGGCCCAAGAAACACAGATTTAGATTAGCCCACGTTCCGGGTTCCAATGTGGAAGCAGTTTTGTGAAGAACAAAAAAAGTCGTAAGGCAAGGCAAGTTTAAAATACACCGATGGCCACACCCGAGGGGAGGCTACAGCAAGATGGGGGAAGTTTTTCTATAGGTCCCAAATGATGTCTGGTGACACTCTTAGTTTTGGGGGGAGGGGTGGTGGCTAAGGGTCTGCTAAGTTAATAGATTCCAAAAGTTTGTTTTTTAAAATCTATAACATAGGATGTTAGTTCTGACACAGGAGTAGGTAAAAAAAATTCTGGTGGCTAAAACTAACTACCAGAGCTAGGCTAGGTTCATAGCCTAGCTCTGACTCTAGCTAGCCTGGTTCTCTGTCTCCAGGGAGTACTGTGGGCAGATGCCAAAGGCTTGAGCCACCATGTGTTCCCCCTGTATCTCATAAACCATGAGCCCTTCTTTCCTTAGGTAGTTTCTGTCGGACATCTTGTTATACCAACGAGGGGATTAATCATCACGATTAATAGCAATTCAACTAGAAGCAGTCTTGAGAGCCTACAATACTGCTCCTGGCTTTGTGTTGGGGGAGGAGTTGGTTAAGATCCCATTGTCTCCTTTCAGAAAAATGACCTGGAATCTTACACCCAAGTGTCTGGGTGTGGCATTATTTGGAAGCAGGCTCTTAACCATTGTAGCTGAATGAGGCTGAACCCATTTGGACCAGAGTTGGTTCTTGTTCTGTTGCTGATGATTTCCGAGCCCACATAAAGAACGGGAAGCAGAGGAGCCTACTCTGTGACAACGGAAGCAGGGATGGAGGGTAGCCCACAAAGCAAAGGACAGCAAGGATGGTGGCAGCCAGCAGAAGTAAGGTGACAGGGTGAGGAGCTGTCAGAGGGGGCACAGCCCTCCTGACACTTAGATTTTAGGCATGCGTCTTCCAGAATGCCGAGAGAATGGACATCTGTTGTAATATCCCCCGTGTATATGGGCATGTGTTATAGCCACCTTAGGGTAGTCCTACTGGATCCCTTGGTGCGGTCAACTTGGCCAAAGTCCAGTGAGGAAGAAATGGCCACACAGAAGGGGAGATGCCTGTCCTGAGATGCCACATGTAGAAACTGTCATCACTTTCAGCTCTCTGGGTTAAGTGGTTGTATTTCCTAGGGCTTGCTTGTAGGCAAGGTGCTAGCCTTGATATGATGACCAACCAACTCTTAGTGGGATATCCGCTGCTGGAGTCACTGCCGCACATTTTCGTGGGATGGTGGCACTGGCTATATGTGACTGTCTCTCTGTCTTCATGCTTGACAAAAGGTAAATCTGCTGAGCCGCAGCACTGCTTGCTGAAGGTTTCCTTCCAGCCCTGTTCATTACTGTCCCAGAATTCAGTGCAGGTGTAGCGTGTTAGAGCTCTGACTACTGTTCTCTGTCAGTCGAGCCTCTCTCTCTCTCTCCCTTCTCCAAAGCTTCATGTCTTGTTTATTTCAGCAGAGAGGAAAGATGGCGGTTGGTGTAGGAATTCCATCAGCAAACCCCATTGGGAGCTAGTCAGAGCTTTAAAGGGCAGAACTAGTGGACTTCTGCATCTGAAGATGGATAGGTATGCTCTGTGGAGAAGGGCAGAGGCAGCAGCCTGAGGCTTGGAGCTGAGCTCAGCCCACTCTATACTGCCTGCCTTGTCCATCGGGGAATCTTTTCATCGTGCATTCTCCGTGTTGGTTAGCAGCACTCTGGACCCCTTTTGCTAGTGGTTTGCAATTCTGAGAAAATGCTGACGTAACCTCTGGGAAGGGATGGATCTGGGACATGTAGTTTTTTGGGTTCCAATAAATGGCAACTCTCTAAGCTGACTGTGGCAAGCTTCCTCTGCTCTCGTGTGCAAGCTTACCCTTTCTCCTCTCTGGGTTTCCTGTATCTCCTTCAAGGTGGGGAAGTTGGCATGCTGGGGAAACAAAGGTCTCCCTCAACAGTGCCCCTCCCTTAGCACAGGGGCCTTTGGAGACATTTGGCCTCCAAAGTGCAGCGCTCAGCAAGAAGTTTTGCTCGGGTTTTAGCTTCATTGACTGAGTGAGTGTTGTTTTAGGACCTCTGGACATTTATTTGTTCATGGGTTGTGTTAGGAGTCCATATGAATCGGAACAAAGGAGGCTCAGAAGATTCAGAGAGCTCTAGAAACTTACCAGGCTTAGGATCCTCATGGGTCCCTCTCCAAAGTGCCACAAGCATAGAACAATTGCCCTGGTGGGATAGGGGGTGGGGCAGATATGATGAAGAGGGATTCTGGGGTGGAGCTACCTGCGAATTGGGCTGAGAGCTTCAAGGATGTAGCTCTCTTGAGTGTCACTCATGTTGGGATGGGCTTTCCACTGATGCAGTTGTCTGAGCCACCTACACTCTAGGGGGCAGCCATGATAACCTGGATTCGGCTGGAATTTTTTGTTGTTGGTGGCCTATCTGGGGCGAACCTGGGAGAAGCCACATAACACACACTGCTAGACATTTGTGAAGATTAAAAGGCAACAGAAGTTGCATTATGTTAGCAGAGCTGGAACTGGGTAGCTACTGAAAGAGCTGATGTTGGCTCCCACACGTACAGAGCAAAACTGATGTTGGGTGTTGAATTCTGGAGGACGCTGTGGAGGAAGGGTGCTCCTTATCCTTGCCCGTCATCCCTGAACCCCATGTGCTGGTCTGTACCCCAGCAGGCAGGAAAACATCCTACAATTCACGTCTACACTGGTTCACTTTGGCCAAACCAATAATACTGCAAGGACCCTTACTACTGTGATGACCCCACTGGTTACAGGGGGACCACAGCAAACACAGAATGTTGCTTAAAGTTAAAATAAAAATGTCACTAGTGCGGTGAGAGGATTTTTCCACTCTCCAGGAGCCTAGAGCTGAGCTCAGGGCTCCTGGGACCCACACCACAGTTCCTACTTCCGTGCTCAGCAAACCTTGGTTCAGACGTAGTCATTGGTCACAGCTGCCTTCTGTGCTAAAATGATGCTCTCTTGTTCTCTGCCACAACAAAATAAACACTTGATTACGGTGGCGCAGTTTTCATCCTGTGATATGCAATCTTGACCCGTGAAGGCACACAGAAAACACAAACATCTGTCTCCGCCTCTCTGCTGGAGTTATGATGCTTGTTTCGTCTTGGGAAGTTGTGAGTGCCCTTGTAACACAGGTTACGTTCTGAAAGAAAGTGGGACCTCCAGATTGTTCTGTAGTGCATGCACTCAAATACAATACTCTGTTTGCTATCTATCTGTCATCTATGTATATGTCTACCTAGTGTCTATCTGTCATCTATTTGTTGTGTGTGTGTGTGTGCAGTCATGTGTGCAGATGTGTGTATGTGAGTCCACATGTGGGTAGAGCCAGAGAACAACCTCAGGTGTTATCCTCAGGCACGGTCTACCCTGTGTTGTTGAGACCAGATCTCTCATTGGCCTGGAGCTTACCAATTAGGCCAGATTGAGTGGTCAACAAGTCCTGGGGATCCTGTCTCTGTTTCCCCAGCTGGTATTAGATGCTCACACCACTCACATTTTGATATAGGTTCTGGGAATCAAACCCAGGTCTTCATGCTTGCGAGATGATGTCCTGGTTAATTTTTCATGGGCAGCTTGACACAACCTAGAGTCAGCTGGGAAGAGGGAACCTCTTTATCTGATAAAGGAACTGCCTCTATCAGATTGGCCTGGACCAAGTCTGTGTGAGACTGTCTTGATTGATGGGTGATGAGGTGGGCCTGTCCCACTGTGAGTGTTCCCATCCCTAGGCCAGTGGGTCTGGGCTTTATGAGTTCCTGTCTGACTGCCCTCAAAGCTGGACTGTGACCTGGCAGCGGTGTAAGCCAAACGATTTTTTTTTCTCACACAAGTTGTTTTTGACTAGAGTGTTTTTTAATCACAGCAACAGAGAAGCAAATGAGTATGTGAGACAGACACTTTACTGACCTAGCTACCTTCCTACTTCCAACCACATGTTTTAAAAGAAAAGCTTTAGGGATGGGCACCTAATGGGTACCTCTTTCTAGGGAGAATGCTGAAAGAAATCAGATGTTGCAATGAAAAGATTGCACACAAGCTAGGATTTAATTTATATACATATACATACATATATTGCATATATATGTATATATGCAAACATGTCACACGTGTGTAACTAAATGCACACACAGTATATGTGTGTATTCATAAAATTATGAGTGTGTTCAATGTGTGTATGCTCATGTGTGTGTGTGTGCACGCATGTGATGACTGTGTACACCTGTGTTCTTGGTGTGCATGTGTGTATGCATGTGAACGTGTGTGTCATGCATGTGTACGTGTGTGTCATGCATGTGTGTGTGTGTGTGTGTATCTGTGTGTTGATGCTACTTAGTCTTGTCCTCCCCCTCGTTCATGGTCTGCTTCTCAGGTAGCACTCTGGATGGAGCGGAGCGTCTTCTTATTCTGGTAGGAAATGATGGACAGAGAGTGAATATAATTATAGACTAGAGACCCCAGCACAGTTCATACACACATGGTGGGCGTGGCTCTCAACACATCTAGAAGCAGCCACTCTGGTTTCTGACCTCCTCCTGCCTATGAGCCAGAGAAGGGTGCCTTGCCTCTCTTCTCTCATGCCCTGGTTTCTGTGAAGTTGCCTCATGGGGCTCCTTGGAGACCCTGGTAGGACCCTGCATGCTGCTACAAGAGACAAGACTGCTCCTGGACAGGCCAGTGGGCAGAGAGGTTTCCCGGTGGTACTGAAATCCAGGTTAACCCAGCACTCCTGCTGATCACGGAGCAGAGCTGTGCTGTCAGTTGTGTGCCATAATTGATCACTCCCACCTGCCTTATAAAGCTAGGGCCATTATCTTTCTGGTCCAGGCTTCAGATAATGGCAGTACAGCGAGTTTTGCTACCACCTTGCCCTGGGAGAGAGAGAGAGAGAAAAAACTTTTTAGTAGATGTTATTAAAAGGCTTTTAATCCATGAACGTGTAACCAGCTGAAATGGGTTGAAAGTGCCATTGTGACTGAACGGAGGATGTGTGCTGCATCTTCATCGGATAACTACCATTTGCCATAATAAAGATTTCACATCAAAGCTGACGAATCAAGTTTTTTTCCTTTAAATCTGTTTCTGCCAATGGCCCTATACATCCATAACCCACTTTACTGCCGTCTCTTCTACTGAGAGAGGAGGCAAAGACTTTCCATTCTCTCCAATGTCCCAGCAGACTCTGAATTGATTTTTTTTTTTTACCTCTCTATGGAAGGACACTTTTAAGCCTAAATGCTCAGGAACGGTTTGGGGGTTTGTATGAAGTTGAGTGTCCCCATTGTGTGTTCAGCCTGTGCTCAGTTTTCACATCACATTTTCCTACCCACGTGCCCCCATCCCAAATCACTTCGGACAGTGTTGTACCGGCTTCTTCTGTGTAGGCAGGACTTTCTTTTAGTCTCCTTTTGTCTCTTGGGCTTCACAGAGAGGGGCTCGCCCGTAAGTTCTCTGAAATAATGATGGAAGGAGCATGTTGCCGGGTGACCAACAGAGGTTTTCAGAGCTAACTGGTACACACTGGATGAATTACGGGCAAGTCTATTAAAACATGAACTGGACCTAGAACTAGGACATCTGAGATAATGTATGAGAGTGAAAGTTAAATAAAAGGTCACTAGTACACACACACACACACACACACACACACACACACCCCTCTTTGCACACACCCTCCTATACAAGCACACTCAGGAGTACGGAGCTCACATACAGGTGTCATCTTCTTCCATGTACCGACTCTGCTAACCCTTGGCTGATTGCCTATTTGATTATTAAACACCACCTTTGCCTCCTGGACATCTGGCTCAGTGACAATGTCTGGCATCCGTGGATTGGGTGCCAATGGAATGGTCTGTGCATCTGGCTGGCTCCTGTCCGTCCAGCCTTTCAAGTCCTTTCTTCACTCGTTTCTGGGCTCGATGTTTGGGGTCTTAGGCACAGAGTATGGCAGAGCTATGCGGAAGAGGAAACCCAGGTACTGAGAGACAGTGTGGATCTATGCTAGGAAGGTAGTTGCGGGCAGAGAGGAGGTCTGGCTCTGGGTTGGCAGTTTGTATTTCGAGGGCTCTTGGCTGAGCCATTTTGCTTTCTCTTCAGAGACAGCTATTCTTTGGAGAAGTGATTACCCTCTCCCCACTAGCTGGAAAGGGGTTTTCCTTAGTGAACTTCCAGATTTTATTTTTATTTTTTTAATGTGTGCGTGCATGCATGCACAGTCATGCTCATGCGTACGTGGAGGCTGAAGGACTGTGTTCTTCTCAGCAGTGCCAGTCACTGCATTTGAAACAGAGTCTACCTCTGGGCTGGGACTCACCAATTAGGCTGGCTTTTGAGGCCCAGGATCCACCTGTGTCTGCATACCAGCATTGGATTAATAATATACAACACACACACACACACACACACACACATACACCACACACACACACACACACACCACACCTGCTATCTCTTTCAAATGCTCATCGAGTAGAAAGTCAAAGAAAACCAAATGCAGTATTTTTGTGGCTTCCATAGGGGCCCCCTCCTCCTCCTCCTTCCTCCTGTCACCTAAGAGTTATCCACATTATTTTATGTGTAGGGGTATTTTTTACCTGCATGCATGTATATGTCCCATGAATACGTCTGGAGCTCACAGAAGCCAAAAGAATGTGCCAAATCCCCTGGAAGTAGAGCTACAGATGTTTGTGGACCACCGTGTGGGTGCTGGGGATCGAACCATAGCACTCTGCAAGAGCAGCAAGTGCTTTTAAGTGCTGAGCCATCTGTCCAGCTCCCATAGGGCCTGGTTCTTAACTGTAGAAATGACTGTGGCCGATCCTTCTGATCTTTCCGTACATCTCTTTTGGTTGTTGACTAGGGTACGGGGTGGGTGCCTGGGTGATCTGGAGAACAGCTGGATTAGAACAGAAGGGTGGATTAGAAAGCTCCCACAGCCTGGGCTTACGGTTGCGGGGGAAACAGTAGGGAGGGCCTCAGGCACATGTGTTAAGTCACCTATTAAAAATTGTCATCTGGGTTGTCCTCTTGTTGGCTTAACTCCACTAAAGTAAATGGCTCATAAAGAAGATTAAGAAAAAAAAAATTCCCCCCTTTGACAAGAAAGGATTTAAATATGTGAATGTTTTGACAATTAAAGGATAGGTAGTAAATCGAACTTGACGCCCATTTTTGCTGAGTGTTTACAAGGCTTCTGCAAGAATTTGGGTTGCTGTCTGCATTTGATATTTTGTTGTGTTCTGTCCTCAGTTTGTCTGGTGATTTTCGCTGCTTGAGTGCTGACAGTCTTATAATTATCAGGGTGTTGGGGTTAAGGCGAGATGACAAGAACGTTCAAACTCCTTAATGACAGGAAGCTGAAGAAAGGCAAAGACCGTTGGCCGTTATCCTTCTAATGAGGTCTGGAATTTGCCTCCAGTTTTGTTCTTTTACAGTAAGAGGCTGAATTCTGTGGAGCAGGCTCAGTGCTTCTTTGGGGGTATAACTGCAGCCTTCCACACGAGCAGCGGACAGTCCCACAACAGTAAAGTTTATGAGACATTATCCTTGTCTGGAGAGGAGCGGCTGAGTCAGGGGGATTATGGAGGAACTTGGGTTTCCTTCATCTTGAGGCTCTGCTCTCTCTTTTTGACTTAGAACCTTCTGTTTGTTTGCTAGGTGGGGGAAGGGAGCCTGCACAGGAAATGCTCTGCAGAATCCAGCTTCACCCCTGCCTTCCAGTCATCTTATTGATCCCATGAAAGCTGCTAATTCTTATCAGTATTAAGTTCCTCCTCTTTTTCTGTTCCTTCCACTAAACTTCTTTATAACCCATTGGGTGTTTAGCACTATTTACTGGACATGAAGCAAGGACAGAAGTGACTCTGTCACCTCCCAGATAATGCAGACTGTCCACATTTCGTTCCTTGCACCTGCCCAGGTTACTGTGGCTTGAGAGAATGGCAGAGGCCGAAGCTGCAAGCTCAGGCTCCGTAAGCCTGTGAGGCATCAGCCCTCCCCACTGCTTCATGGAGTCTACTTTAGTTTCCTCTCTGTTGCTGTGACAAAACACTCACAGTGTAGGGGAGAGAAAGGTTGTATTTGACTCCACGTTTAGGTCAGCAAGGGAAATCAGGGCAGGAACTTAATCTTGAAGTTGAAACCAAGGAACTCTGCTTGCTGGCTTGCTTCAGCTCAACTAGCTTTCTTATACAGCTCAGAACTGTGTGCCTAGGGAATGGTGCTGCCCGCTGTGGGCATGGCCCTCCCGAGTCTGTGAACAATCAAGGCAATTCCTCACAGACACGCCCACAGACCAACACAATAAGGCATTTGCCGAGACTCTCCTCCAACCCTCTCTCTCCTCTCTCCCTCTCTTTTCAGGCGATGCTGAGCTGATCAAAGACTGTAGTTAATGTTAAGCACAGCATGTATTTTTGCTTTTTTTTTTTTTTTTTTTTTTTTTTTTGATTCTGTAGACTCATATGTGGAGAACAGATTTGCCTCACAGTGAACCATACCCACGTCTCACCAGGAACTGATTTAGATGAGGTTTTGATATGGGAGTGAGTCAGCCACTGAAATATTTGGCTATGCAAATGACAGGCGCTTTGGGTGCCAGAGGGTAGAGTCAGATTGAGCTGTGCGCTCTTAAAAAAAAAAAAACAAAACATTGACATCTGTTATGCAAGTGGTGTGGTGAGTTCCCTGGAAAGGAAGAGGAGACGAATTATCCTTTAGAAAGAACTTTATTAGGAAAATCAGCGTCATGGTCATTTCAGGCATGATCCGGCCAGGAAGCAGCAGAGGAAATCTCCGGGCCTCACGGGAACTGCCTTAGGAGAGATGTCTGTCACAGAGAGCTGTTTTGTCCTCCGTGTTTTGGCTTATGTGTCTCAGGCACAGGCAGCAACGGTACGTTTCCTGGGAAAAGCTAGGTCTGACAGATTTCCTGATCTTTCACCCTCTGGAAGTCCAGTCTTGCAGCTAAGGCTGTGGCTGGTCCTAGTTGTTGGGTTCTGTTTCCTGTAGGGGGACAGAATCCTCTGTCCTGGGCTAAACCCATCCTCTTTCTTGGTCACCGAGTGAGGCCCAAGACGTGGACTCTAATCCCACATCAATTGTTTTAGAAGTGTTTTTTTTCCTCATGTATTAGTTTAGAACAGGCCTGTTTATCAAGGACCACTGGTCCGTGTAATTCATCAGCTAAGAAAAATGCTCAAATGGCCTTTCTTTCCCCCAAACTAGCAGGATTTTAAAAGGTGGTTATTTAATTACAGGCCACCCAGGAGAGGGACAGATAAGCCTAATAGACCATTTTATTTAGTGGGTAATGCCACCTGGGGCCCAGCAGACAGGCATCGTGTGTGTGTGTGTGTGTGTGTGTGTGTGTGTGTGTGTGTGTGTGAGCAACACCATCAATTTCTCCCCATCCACTTCCTCAGGTTCGCTGTTCATTTGGAACTTTGAATGTGGTCCCACTCCTCCATTCTTGCCTCCCTCTCTTTTCCCCATCTCTCCCTCTCTCCTTCTCCCCCTCCCTCCAGGGTAGGGGGGTACCATCTGGCTCTCAGTTCAAAGCCTAAGAAAGCCTGAGTCTTGAAGGGGCAGCTTGGCTCTTCTGTACCCCAGAGGCTGCAATTGGAACATGCCCACTGCTGAATAAGATCTGATAAAAGAGCCACTCCATTCTGGGTGTACACACAGAGGCACGTGGGGCTGGAGCTGCTTCTGTGATGGAATACCCTGTTAGACTATGAGACACACATACACACACACACACACACACACACACACACACACACACACACACACATACACACACACACACCAGAAGGTGGGGCATAAAGACTACAATAAACCCATACATATCCTGGTGGGTGCTGAGAGGATGGCTCAGAGGCCAAGAGCCTTTGCTTTGCAAGCCCAAACAGTGCAAATTCCGTCTGCACCTTTGTAAAAAGCCAGGCATGGATGCTCGTGTCTGCAGCATCATAGGATGGAGACAGGTGGGTTCCCAAGAGCACCCTGGCCACCGGTCCAAAGGGTGGGCTACAGTACAATGAGAGACGGAGAGTGGTGAGGAGGACCCCAGACATTCGATGCCTCTGTACATCTGCACATGTATGTGCTCTTACACTAATGAACAGGCACCCCACTCACACCCACACACAAATCCCCCAACCACACCCTAATGAAACACTGAGTTCAGAAGATCTATAACCTATGTGACTGTGAGTACTCTAGTGACATAGACTTCACATTTTCGCCCTCTTGTAAACCCCATTTTTTGCCAGTTTACAAAAGCAATAAGTTAAACCGATGATTTTCCAGACTCAAGAGAGTGCATCACAACTTTCTGGAATAGCATCACTCTCAGCAGAGGGACTTTGCAATTTGCCCTCAGGATGATACGGATCCATTTGAGGGTTTTTAGCTCAGGACTGATGCCCTTAGTTTTCTATTTGAGAAACAGATTGGCCAGAATATATAAGCATCATTCGGTTACAAAATGAACACAGAGCCTGGGGAACAGTGAACTGACTGCGATTGTCATTGGGCTTTGTGTATGTGTAAATATGCCAGAGGGTTGATCTCATAGAAATTGAGAGAGGAGAGAGAGAGAGAGAGAGAGAGAGAGAGAGAGAGAGAGAGAGAGAGAGAGAGAGAGAGAGAGAGAGAGAGATGAGGTGATGGATGAGTTGGAATCCAGAAATGACTGTACAATGTATAATTTGATCAGAACACTACACTCCATGCCTCAAATGTATGTAGCTTCCATTTGTCAATCACACTCAATAAATCTAAGAAGGCATGCTTTGCCATTAGGGTTCAAAGGTGAAGGAGAGTTGGTATAGAAAGTTCTGGAAGGGGCTAGGGAGAGAGCCTAGTGGGTAAGCACTTGTTCCCCAGAGACTTACATAGATGCCAGGTGGGTGTGGAGACCATCCTCCATTCCACCTCAGAAGGAAGAGACAAGATGCCCAGAGCAAGCTGTCTAGAAAGACTCTCCGTGCCAAGGAGCCTTGCCTCTGATTGAGACCCTGTCTCAGTGAACAGGATGGACAAGAGACGGAGGCTGTTTCCTGATATCAGTGTTAGGTTTCCACGTGAGTGTGCACAGACACATGTGTGTATGTACATGTAGAGAAAAAGCATTCATACACAAACACACAGACACACACGGCAGAGAGAGAGAGAGAGAGAGAGAGAGAGAGAGAGAGAGAGAGAGAGAGAGAGAGAGAGAGAGAGTTGTGTTGAAGCTCACTGGCAGAACAGGTGAGTCAGAGGGAGAATCATGATTGTGCCTGCAAGCTCAGGCCACAGCTAAGGAGATATAAACCCAGTGCCACCTCCTCCAGGGTCTCTCCCCTCTCTATGTCACACCTCTCACCCCAGGTCTTGGGAACATGATTAATTAACTAAACCTTTTATTAGCATTTTCAAGGAAACTAAAACTCTCAGTGGTCAACACCCTCCAAGTGCTCTGTCCCGTGAGGGGACAGATGACACCAGGTGCAGTTTTTTCAGTCATCACGAGGTGCTTCGTTCTAGTTTCAGAAATGTGGATGTGTCATTTATAGCCATTCCCCCCCCAGCCCCCAGCAAGACTCGGGGCACTGAGGGAGAGGGGACAGAAAGACTGTGAGAGCTGGAGGACGGGGAAGGGAGATACTGCGAGGTACTGTTTTCTGCACATGACATGGCTGTTGAACACAGGGCTCACACAGCGTGGTAACTGATGGCTGGTGTGTGTGTGTGTGTGTGTGTGTGTGTGTGTGTGCGCGCCCGCGTGCGCATGCGTGCGTGTTTGTGTCTGTGGTCATTTTTTGGGGCAAATGTGACCACACATCCCAGTCGATGACCTTATGCCCATGATCATTTGGGCAGAAATAATTGGATTCAGGGGGATTAAAGAATATTATAAAGGAGAGCACAAAGTTTGAAGGGGAGGATGTGATGAGGAGTCTTGGGAGGTAATTGGAGGGAGAAGGAAGGGGTGGATAGGATCCAGATATATTGCTTAAATGTGAAATTTGTGAAGAGTAATAAAAAGAAAGATCAATGCCAACGGACATTCTTTGAAACCTTGAAACACAGAAGGTGAACAGTTTGTGATGCTGCGAACACTCTGAGGTCCATCTTTAAGACATCATAGCTCTCAGTACCTGAGGGCTAACTGACTTCCAGAAAGCAGTTTAGCAAGGCTGCCTAACGTTTCATTACATCATAGGGACATTTTATATTATAGATATAATAAACACATATATTTTAGAATATACAGAAACTGGAAAAATGGAAATGGAAAAAATATCATTAACAACATTGCATTAAAAAAAAAAGAACACTTATTTTAGAATTTTTTAGTATAGTTGCAATTTCCCATACACTCTACACATGATTTCCATATATTATCATCTTACATAACCATCTGAAAAAAATTAGGATAAATTAACTTTGGCACATTATTACCAACTAAATGACTCATTTAAAATTTTTATTTTAATTTTTGTTCATGCGTCTTTTTTGTATGTCATGTGGGTGCAGTACCTACAGAGGGCAGAAGAGAGAGTGAGATCTGGTAGAGCCAGGGTCAGTTGTGAGCCCTGCGCCAAGGATCATGAGGGTTCTTAAAAGCTGAGGGGCCTGTCCCGCCCTTAAAAGACGCAACCGTGTCACTGCAAGGAGAGAAAATGGATACAGCCATAATTACACGTTTTCACACTTTAGAATCCAATCTACACTGTATTTAGCAGTGGAGCATCCTGTAATACATTGAAGTTTTTCTACTCCCACTTTTGGTGGGTACCTAGCCCTGAGTTTTTCCTAGTCTTTGAAGGGTTTTAAGGCCCAAATGGCTTATTTTCTGGGCTCTTTGCTAATGATCTACCTTTCTTGGTCTACTGAGCTTCCGAACGCTGTCCTGTACATCCTTGATTGATGAGGGGCCCCTGGTCTGTGTGGCTTCATGCCTTTGAACGCCGATTTATGCTTCTTCTGGTGTGGCCTTAGGAAGAGTTTGCACTAACTGATTATGTTCAGCCTGTGATATTTAATGGATAAAGATTCACTGAATTTTTAAATATTCATTTGATGTACCACAGTTTCTTTATCCATTCTTCTACTGAGGGACACTTAGGCTGTTTCCATGTTCTGGCTATTATGAATAAGGCTGTTATCCCACTCCTTGGAATAAATAGTTGTTTGAACAATTTAATTTTATATAGGTAGTATTATCAATGAATTGAATTTAGAATTTTGTGTAGCCTTTTAAAACCATTGTTTGGTTTTAAAATTTGGTGAGTGCGTGCGTGCGTGTAACTCACAGTGGCTAGGATTCCATCCACAAAATCTGCACAGACAAATCCCAGAATGGCTGGGGGGGGGCGGGGGAGAGGGACTCGGAAAGCCCCGCCCCTAATGAGGAGCTGTTGACAACTGATGGCTGCTGAGGAGGGGTTCAATTTTCATCATGGATTTGGCCCCTGAGAGGCTGCCTGTGCTCCAGTAGATGTTCGTCCCTACCCACATACATATAGTCAGCACTACGTGGGCTCAGTGGTTTGTTTTTGTTTTTAAATGCACACGGAATTAGGAGGGAAAAATGATGAGAGAGGAAAAGGGAGGAATTCAAGGGGAGGAGGATGGGAGTGGATTTGGTCAAAACACATTATATGTATGTGCAAAATTCTTATGCAAAAAATTAAAACTAACTAACTAAATAAATAAATAAGTGACTGTGCCTGTGCACACATGCATATGCTCGTGTGTGTGTGTGTGTGTGTGTGTGTGTGTGTGTGTGTGTGTGTGCAGGTATGTAGCACCCTGCCACTAAAGGGAGGAAATCACTAGAGGGAGGTAACTTTCTCCATCTTGTTTCTTCGAGGCAGGCAGGCTCTTTGCCTGACCATCCCTGAGGTTACAGACTTACCCTGCTCGCTTCACGGCTGCTGGGATCGGAGCTCAGGTCTGCATGTTTATGCAGCAGGCACCCTCACCCACCATCCTCCTGAGTTCCATCTTATGGTTTCTGGTTTTTGATGCTAACCAGACAATTGCAGTTAACACACAAACCTGAATTAGAGACGAATGTATCTTGACTTCACATTGTTTCAGTATATTTGAGTGAGAGCTGAGGATTGGGACAATTAGAGAAAGACGGGAGGAGAAAGTGAAGAATTAAAGACCTATCAGGTCCCCGACTTGTTTCTGCATTCAATATTTCAAATTTAAACAACAACAATAACAACAAACAACAAACAACAGGGCACTCATATGACGGACTCACAGGGAAGATGCGAAAGGGCATTACATATTTGTAACTTCACTTTCTACTCTAAAGCTTTATGTATTGAGCCGATGGATTTTAGTGTCAAAGCCTGATGGTTTATCCCTAGGTTGCAGCCCAAAGCACCATGATGAATGGCACCCGGGTCCATAGAATAGGCAGAGCTTGCAATTTTTTTTTCTTATAAAAATCAACCCAGTAGGGAAATAATAACGACAGCCCACTTACATAAACAAAAGAGCAGTTCAGACTGACAACTGGAATTATTACTGCATATCCCGGTTCTTTGCATTTTATCTTCATTACTGTGTTGATTGTTTCCAGCATCACTCACTACACAGTGTTTTTTTCTATGCTATGTAGCATTCCGGGTGCCCTTGCGAGCCAAAGACTAAATCAATCCATCCTGAAGGGCTGATCTCTGTTCTGTTTACAGAATTGAAATTAAACTATTTTCAAAAAGTATTTCTCACTTGACTGGCTCAGTATCCTTAAGGGTTGACTGTGAAATTTCCCCACAGGCTCAATTTTTTTTTCCACAGGATCAATTGTCCGAACACTTTGTCCCAAGCTGGTGACACTGTCTAGGAAGGTTGTGGAACCTTTGGGACTGTGCCCTAGCAGAAGTAGGTCACTGGGGAGGAGGGAGGCTGGCTGGATCTGACCTAACTCTCAGCTTCCTGACGCATCCAGTGTGAATAGGCACCATGCAGCCTTTCAATGTCACGGACCAACACTTTCTGCGGCATGCTGTCCCTGCCAAGATGGCATGGTCCCTGTGACTGTGACTGTGTGCCCTAAAACAAGCCACTTCTTTTACATTGGCCAGCAATTTTGACACTTTGACAAAAAACTAACCAATCTAAGTGTAAATTTGTGGCTGTGTGTGTGTGTGTGTGTGTGTGTGTGTGTGTGTGAGAGAGAGAGAGAGACAGAGAGAGAGAGAGGCAGAGAGAGAGACAGAGACAGAGACAGAGAGAAGAGAGAGACAGAGAGAAATAGATGGAGAGAGAGAGATAGACAGAGAGAGAGGGAGAGAGAAAGAGAGAGAAGAGAGAGGTAGAGACAGAGAGATAGACATATAGAGAGACAGAGAGGGATAGAGAGACAAGAGAGACAGAGACAGAGAGATAGATAGAGAGACAGACAGACAGACAGAGACAGAGAGAAGGAGAGAGCACATTACATTAAATGTGCCCAATTTGCTCCCTGAATTATATGGTAGTCATTGGGTTTAATTTTATATTCAATATTTACATTTCTTAAAGTTATACAGCATTCCATTACATATATAAAATTAAGTACCTAGTTTTTAATAATAAATTGTCTCCATCTTCGAGAACTTCATATGTGTGTACAATGAAACATGATCATAACCATTTCCATTTCACCCTTCCACTCTCCCCCAAGTCCTCCTCCAACAAGCCTCCCTCCAAAATTCGTGTCCTCTTTCCCCAGCCAATAACCACTAAGGCCAGTTAGCACTGGGTATGGCTGCATGTCCGGGTTCGGGGCCACTTACAGGAGCATGGGAATTCTACCAGTGGCCAGATCCCCAAAGAAAAACTGATTCTCTTACCCCTACAACCGTCAACTGCCAAAAAGCTTCTCAGTAAGGGGCAGGACCTGAGAGCACCCCCTCCCTGTGCCCCCTGCCACTCCCACTCCCCCACCCCAGTGCTGGAATGTTGGCTGATAATCCTGTGTAAGCCTCACACAGGTAACCACAGCTGCTGTGAGCTCATGAGTGCCAAGTCCATGTCATGTCCAGGAGGCAGCATGACACAGCATAGACTCTTACATTTTCCCCACGCCTCTTCAAAATGTTTCCTGAGCCTCAGTAGTCAAAAGAGACTGCTTACCCAGGCCTCAGTGGGACCTCTTTATAACTCCCCATCAATAAATTACTTCCTTAATTCACTTTTACATTCTACTGGAACCAGAAAGTTTTTCTTACTTTTATAGCACTTATCAACACACACACACACACACACACACACACACACACACACACACACACACACACACCATGAAAAGAAAGAAAGAAAAGAAAAAAAAATCCCAATGGCTAAAGAAAATATTTCTAAGTCAAAGCTAAAGGCAAGACACTTGTCAACAGGATGATGATGGGTTAAGGGAGCTCCCAGAACGCAGGAACCAGAGACAGGGGCTCTACTATGTGGGGTGTCTACATATTTGTCAACACCCTCAGGACCAGGGTTGGGGAGCTGCAGACTAGCCATGTGGGTGTGTGGCTGGAAAGTGCACTTTTTATATGGAGATTGCAGTGCGCTCCACTGGCTGCCTTTGTTCCTTCGCACTTTCGTGATTTTTAGGAGGGTAAGAAATGTTGCAGAAAGTTAAATGGTATTCTGCAAACTGCAGTCGTGGGTCACATTCTTTGCTGTAATTGTCTACGGAGTTTGGCTCCAAAACTCTTCAGCAGACTTTAAAGGGCTTCCATTTAACTCATTCTAGGCTGAACTAACTTTGTTTTCCATAAGGGTTCTATCTATGAGGCAGATAATGATTTGTTCTTAGAAATAAACCAGTGTCGTTCAATCAGACACTTGTAGCTTTGAAAGGCCACACTGATGCTACCTGCCAGAAATGCCTCTAATTTTGCAATGCCTTTACATAGATGTTCTTAACTGGCTGGTTTTTTTGGTTTGGTTTGGTTTGGTTTAGATATCGTCATCAGATATAAGAATGTCTCTAACCCTTTGGACATGATCACCAAAGTTCTTAACTTTCTTCCCAACATTTATCAAGTGCTTTTCTTGCAATTCTCAATGCAAAGGAAGAGAACTGCTATCAAAAGTGTAAATGTGGAAATTAGGGGCTGGAGAGATAGCTCAGCGGTTAAGAGCACTGGCTGCTCTTCCAGAGGTCCTGAGTTCAATTCCCAGCAACCACATGGTGACTCATGACCATCTATAATGAGATCTGGTGCCCTCTTCTGGTATACAGGCATACATGTAGGCAGAATGCTGTATATGTTATAAATAAATAAATCTTTAAAAAACAAAAAAGAAATAAACCAGTGTCTTGAGTTTCCCAATGGGGGTCATTGTCTGCAGATTGCTAGCAGAACTTTGGCCTCTTTGACCTCCCTTTGACCTCTTCCCATCAGATGTATGTGCCTGGAAATATGTCCTTTAGGTTTCCCCCTCATTCATGCTGTGTGTGTGTGTGTGTGTGTGTGTGTGTGTGTGTGTGTGTGTGTGTAAAACATTTAGTTTGTGCACAGGCACTACTGGTCATTGGCGATTTTGCTGTGATGAACTCTGAAAATGATGGTTTCCAGAGCCATTTCCCCACTGCTGAGCCTTTATGAACATGCCTTTTGAGTTCTCCTTTCTCTGTTTTATAGATCCTCTAGATCGTTTTTACTCCACCTCACCTCCATGCCTTTCTTATCTTAGCTTGTTCTCTAGTGATGGGAACTTCTGAGGTTTCAAACTCATTTCCTGTGTGGGGTGTTCTTCTGCCTGAGAAACCACATAATCTGGATGCTTTTGCTAAAAACAGCCATTAGACACTCAAAGTTATTAATTTAAATAGAAATTGTGTTTAAATTTAAAAATCGTTTCCTCATCTGTGTCATCCACATACCTTGTGCTCACCTGTAGGCCCTGCTTATTGGTTGAACAGAGGACCATTCACTTCCGGTCTCACACAGGCCTTGGCAAGGATTACTTCCGGTGCTGTGTGATCTTTCTTTCTTTCTTTCTTTCTTTCTTTCTTTCTTTCTTTCTTTCTTTCTTTCTTTCTTTTTTCTCTTCCCTATAATGACGTTGACTTGAGCCTTTTCTGGCTTCAAGTTCTTAGGCTCACAAGACTTACATGATATAGTTCCGGTTTCTCAGAGGCTTCCATCACCAACCTTGAGTCCTTGACACGGGCCATCTGCAGCATGGCTCTGAGTTCCACTGGGCTGAGCCGAGGGACCCCTGGTTTTGACTTTTTTCCCTCCTGCCCAAAGTGCCTGAGATTAAATTCGCAGACCCTATGAGTTTATATTGGCTGCTATGAAGTCTGTGTTATTATTATCTTCTCAAATCCTCTTAGCTCTTGGCTGAGTGGCTGACAGCCCGCCTCGCTCTGTGAACCAGCTGCCGTTGTTCTATTACAGTGATTGATCGATACGTTGCCTTCACTTTTCAGGTCTCCTTGCTCCATTTTCTGAGAAAAGCGGCTTCCTCCTGTGGGCGTGGTTTCAGAAGTTGTTGGAGGTTACCTCTGGGAGGTCTCAGGTCCTTCCCTTGAGGCTCTGTGTCCCTGCAGACAGGGTACTATGGCTTTGGAAACAAAATACAGTAACTGCACGGTAGCTTTTTCATGCCTTTTGAAAAATCCGAGGACCATACCTCCCATTGGCAGCTATTCACACGCGTTAAAATCTCTCTCAGGAAAAAAAAAATCTCTCTCAGTTGAGAAATCCAACTTGCATTTTTCTCCAGATACCAAGAGACACATGAGTTACCAATTTGGTATTTACTGAAAGAATCAAATATGAGTTCTGACACTCCTTTGCCGCTCTCTCTGGGACACCACTTCCCCCCCTCAACAGCTAAAATTTCTAATTGTATTCAAGCCTGTTTAAAAAAAAAATCCATATTATTCTTAAAACTTTGATGGGAATGGCTTTAGTTATTTGCAAACTGACCCTGCTGGTCCAAACTCCCTCATTCCAGGGCTATTTGAAAAACAGTTCTGCCTAATGAAAATCTAGTTATTTCTTTTGTTGAATGTCATTCCCTGACTTTAGCTTTTAATACTAATAAGGGACCGACTGTTCTCCAGACGTCTCCTTGCCCCCACGTTTCTTTATTCTTTTGCAGACGTGGGGCAAGCCCCTCTATGTGCATTATCATCAAATGCTTCTGATTCGACTTGTGGACAAAAGCAATCTACCTTCTGTCTCTTTCTATTGGTGTTCCCTCTCCAGGAAACTAGAAATACCAAGTCCTTCCCGAGAATAAGAATTCTTCCAACCCATCTCCCTGTGAATTCTAATTTTCAAAGCTGACATTTATTAAGAGCGATGGATATGAGCTTGGCATCGGCATTTGGACATTTGTTGTTGTGTGGTTTTTTTTTCCCTTTGTGACCCATATACAAAAAAAAAAAAAAAAAAAAAAAAAAAAAAAAAAATCAAAACCGGTTCTCTTCATCTTCCTCTCTGAAAACTGAGATTTCTAGAGACGGAGAAGAGAATAGAGTGGAATGAAGCGAATCTGCAGATGTTGCACACACACTTCCAGAACAAGGAGCAGCACGGGGCATGTACCACAAACACAGGTATCAGAGGGACCAATGAAATTGCAGGGTCCCTGGCTAAATAAAAATCCTCTTAAATAAGGATGTTTATGTGTGTGTACGTATATGTGTATTTATATGAATATGTATTTGTGTCTCTTGGCATATATATATCATACACATTACATATGTATATACACACATATGTGTGTATGTGTTTGAGTGTTTGTGTGTGTCTTGTTTTGGCTTTATTGCTGTGAAGAGACACCATGAACATAGCAACTCTTATAAAGGAAACTATTTTACTGGGGCTGGCTTAGTTTCAGAGGTTTAGTCCGTTATAGTCACGTTTGGAAACACGGCAGCGTGCAGGCAGACTTGGTGCTGGAGAATTCAACATCTTGATCTGAAGGCAGCCAGGAGACTTTGCGCCACACTAGGCATAGCTTGAGCATAGGAGACCTCAAAGTCCGCCCCCACAGTGACACACTTCCTCCAACAAGGCCACACCTCCTAATAGTGCCACTCCCTATGTGGCTAAGCTTTCAAACACCTGAGTCTATGGGGGCCAAACCTATTCAAACCACCATTTTGTGTGTGTGTGTCTGTGTGTGTGTGTGTGTGTTTGTGTGTGTCTACAGATGCCTGTAGAGGTTAGAAAGGGATGTCAGACTCCTGGAACTGGAGTTACATTTGGGAACTGAACTCTGGTCCACTGTAAGGGGAGCAAGCTCCCTTAAGCTCTGAGCCATGTCTCTAGCTCCTTTAAATTTATTCCTAAAACAGTTCAATGGACAAAAGGTAACTTTAGTGAAATAATTATAGAGCTATTAGAAAAAAGAAACAGGAAGGTGTGTGTCTTAGTTACTATTCTGTTGCTGTGAAGAGATACCACGTCCAAAGCAACTTATAAAAGGAAGCATTTATTTTTTAAAAATTTTAATGCATTATAATTTATTCAGATTACATTTCTAATGTTATCCTCTTGCTTATATCTTCCTGTTCCCACCCTCCCTTCCTTTTCCACCCTATTCCCCTCCCCTAGACCTCTGACAGAAGGGGAACTCCTCCCCCACCATATGACCACAGCCTAACAAGTCTCATCTGGTTAGTTTGCTTTTCTTCCTCTATGTGTTGCTGGGCCTCCCCACCAAGGGGAAATGGTCAAGTGGGGGCACTAGGGTTCATGTCAGAGGCAGCCCCCACTCTCCCCTCAACCATGAAGAATGAGCTGTCCATTGGCTAGATCTGGACAGGGGGTCTAGGTTTACTGCATGCATTGTCCTTGCTTGGGAAAGGAAGCATTTAACTGGGGACTTGCTTACAGACTCAGAGAGTCAGTTCATGACCATCATAGTAGACACACCTTGGCAGCAGACAGGCAGGCAGCAGGCAGAAGACAGGCAGCAGGCAGGCAGATAGGCAGCAGGCAGCAGACAGGCAGCAGGCAGCAGGCAGCAGATAGGCAGCAGGCAGATAGTCAGCAGGCAGAAGACAGGCAGCGGGCAGACAGGCAGGAGGCAGGCAGACAGGCAGCAGACAGGCAGATGAGGCTGGAACAGTAGCTGAGAGCTCATATCCTTCTCTCAGATAGCAAGGAGACAGAGATAGAGGTAGATAGATAGATAAATAGATAGATAGATAGACAGATAGCAAGACTGGGCCTGATGTGGGCTTTTGGCGCCTCAAGGCCCACCTCCAGTGACACACCTCCTCCTTCAACAGAACCACGACTCCTCTGACTGGAAACCAAACACATTCAAATACGTGAGCCTGTCAGGGCCACACCTATTCAAACTACCACAATATGGGGGGTAAAAAAAGGGAAATTAGGTAAGGATGGGTCCATCCCATTTGGTAGTACATTTTTTTATTGTTACATTTATTTGCATAACAAGTTTCCAATCAGCCATCACTCTAGCATAAGCCAAAGGAATCCTCCCTGCCTTCCTGCCCCACCCCCACCTCCCCCCCACCACATGTGACTTTTCTACTTGGTTTTCCACATTGGCATTACTGCACAGAACATACCCCTTTATCCCGATTTAGCTCTAAGTGGGAAAACTACTGATGTGCAATTAATTGCTACTCATGATAGGATGAAACCAAAGCCAACGTGATTGAGTCAATTGCTGTTTGGGAGCTGAGGGTTTCCTTTCCATTCAATAAAAAGTCCTCAATATGATTTTAATACAAGCCTAGAAACCCCGATGAAGCCTTTGGTTTTGTTTTCAGTCTTTCAGCATTTCCAGAACTTTCTCTGTTGTGAGCAAGCACCTAGAGGAGAAGAGCTGTGTGGAGCTGCCCAACAAAGGTTTCATTTGCCCAGAAAGAAGACACACCTGTTCTGTGGTATCTCTGGAGAGTTGGTTCCAGGGCCCCACCCCACCCGTCCCAGCTCCTTGGCTAAAATGACATTGCATTTGCATATGAAGTATGCAACCCTCTTGTAGACTTTATTATATTTACGTGTGTGTGCATGTGCGCATACAGACCTGCATGTGTAAGTGCAGAGGCCAGAGGAGGACATGGCACATCCTGCTCTTTCATTCTCTATTCCTTATGACAGGGTCTCTTGGTGAACCTGGAGTGCAACTGGCTGTCAGCTAACCCCAGCCATCCTCCTGTCTCTGCCCTACCATGTCCCCTCAACCCCTGGCTCTGCAGTTAAAGGTGCATGTGTGACCACACCCTTAGCTTTTTACGGGACTGCTAAGGATTTGAACTCAGGTCATCACGCTTGCCCAGCAAACACTTTACTTCTCAGCCACCTCCCAAGGTCCTCCTACATCTGACGCCGTCTCTCGATCACTTTTGTACTCAGTGCAATGTAACTGCTATACAAGGAGCTGTTGTTTAGGAGACGACGAGAAAAATGGTCTGAATATACTCAGTACAGATGCAGTGTTTTCCAAACCACTTTCGTTTATTCCGTGAGAACTTCATACGATATATTTTGATTGCATTCACCCCCCATTCTCTTCACAATGTCTCCCAGACCCATCCCCACCTAACCCCTCTTTCCATTCTCTGTCTCCTTTCCTTTCTCCCCTCTGTAATAACCCACTCAAGCAATTTGTGTGGCCCATAAACTCATGGGCATCGGACCATCAACCGGAGCATTGTCAGCCTACCACCTTTAAGAAAATCACACCTTTAAGAAAACCAACTCTCCCTCTCTCATCAATTGTCCATACCTTCTCCGCAAGGGGTGAGGGATGGTGAGGCCCTACTCACCCTACGGTGGAAAGTTGACTGGTTTGATCACATGCAGGCAGACACAGCTGCTGTGAGTTCCTGAGTGCAGTGGTCCTGTCATCTCTGGAAGACACTGCTTTGCTCCAGTTCTCACTGACTGTGGGTCTTACAAGCTTTTAACTTCCTATTCCTGAGAGTTCTTGGGTCTCAGCCCCTCCCTTTCCTGCCTCCCCCCCTCTCACAAACACATAGCGGGGTCTTTACAATTGACTGCTGACAGTGTCTCATGGCAGACAATATGCTACAATGCAGACATGATGTATTCCGTACCAGAAACAAGAGATTGTTAGAAATGTCCCAGGTGCTTCTAGAGTGAGGCCAAGTTTAGACCTCTGGTCCCACCCTATGGGTTTCAGATACATGAATAGGGGTCAAGACTTGGAACTTGTATTTTTAAAAGCTCCTGGGTGTTGCTGATGCTGCTGGCCTGGAGGCTGTTGTTTTAGAACCACTGGACGGAGATATTCTTACAGAGATAGAGGGGTCCATCTCTGGGTTTGTCATGAAGGGCACTGTTGTGCTTTGGATTTGAAATACAACAAAGGCTCACAGTTTTGTTGAGGGTTTTGGCCCACAGTACAATGTTCAAAGTTGAGGCTCTGACAAGTGATTGGATGTGTTTGGAGGGAGTGGCTAACTAGGAGACAGGGGCTGGTTAAGGAAATTGGTCATTTGGGACCTGTCTTGGAGGGTGTTTCTTGCCCTTGGTTCCTTCCTGTGTTTATGCTTCCTGGCTGCTGATGAGGTAAGCAGCTGTGCTCCATTATGCCCCTTTGCGTGGTCCATGTGAAACCTCTGATGCCATGAATATAAGTCCGTCTTCCTTTTAAAGAGCCAGATATTTTGTTACAGTGATGAAAAGGTGATTGACAGGAACATGGCCATTAGTGTTGCTGACCAAACTAGATCACATCTGGACTTGATGTAGGAGAAAACGTGGTCTAATCTTGTAAGCTTTTTGTCGGCACACTGTAAGCTATGAGCAGACCCAAGTGTTTACATCTGGATGGTTCTGCCAATGTATCTATTGTCTTAGTGAATCAAGAACTTTGCCACTTCCTGCTCTAGTTGTTCCCCTGACTTCACTTCGGTATTTTAGTAGACTTCAATATCATATAAATTAGTGGAAAATGAGTATAAAAAGGAAGCTGTAAATTTGCTTTAAAATCATTAAATTATACACTTAAAATAAATGGATTTTTTAGTATGTAAATTATACTTCAATAAAGCTGCTGAAAAGGTTTGGCCAACTGTGATGCTTGTCATGTGACTTGGTAGTTGTCATAGCTCCTGTAATGCTGCCCTTAATAGTAGTGGGTTTTATTACAGGTGAGTCAGACTCCAGTGTAACTGTGCAGGGAGGACACTTTGTTCCCTAAAAAGTCAAGTCAAATGAATTAGACTTCTCGACGAGGGTTTGCTTGCCATAGCTGAGTTTACTGGAGAGCTGTTGGCTGAGGGGAAAGATGGAGAGAGTGTTTGCTTCTCAGTGTTTATTGGGATATATTGTGGTTTGAATAAGAAAAGCCTCCATTGACTCATATATCTGAATACTTAGTCATCGAGGAGTGGCAGCCATTTTCAAGGATTAGAAGGATTAGGAGGAAGTGTGGCCTTGTTGGAGGAAGTGTGTCATCAGGAGTGGGCTATGCCAGAGTCTCTATCACTCTGTCTCTTGTCCCTCTGCCTTAGTCAGGATGTAATTCTCTACTGCTCTAGTGCCACACATGTTGCCAACCTCCCCACCATGATGAAGATGGACCAAACCTCTGAAACTGTAAGCCAGCCTCAATTCCATATTTTCCTTTCTAAAAGTTGCCTTGGTCATGGCATCTCTTCACATCAATGGAAATCCTATCTAAGACAGGGAGGAAAGGGTTTATTCAGCTTGTCCTTCCACCTTGGGGTTCATCACCAAAGCCAGTCAAAACAGGAACTCAAGCAGGACAGGAACCTGGAGGCAGGAGCTGATGCAGAGGCCATGGAGGGGTGCTGCGCACTGGCTTGCTCTTCATGTCTTGCTCAGCCTGCTTTCTTAAAGAACACAGGACCACTAGCCCAGGGATGGCACCACTGACCGTGGGTTGGGCTCTCCCCAGTTGGGCCCTTCCCCACCAATCGCCAATTAAGAAAATGCTTTACAGCTGGCTCTTAATGGAGACATTTCCTCAACTGAGGATCCTTCCCCTCTGATGACTCTAGCTTGTGTCAAGTTGGGAAAAACAAAAAAACAAAAACAAAAAACAAAAACAAAAGCAACAACAAACAAAAACAAAACAAAAAAACCCACAACGTAACAAAATTGTCTCTCAAAAGCCATTCTTAGGGTGCATATGTGGACCCAGGGAGACCCTATAGAGCACAGGTGCTTCTCAGAAGAGAGCTACATGGCGGGGGACCTCAAAGTCATGACAACTGTCAGAGAAAAGAGAACAAAGCCCTATGTGTGTAGGAGCAAGAAACTTCCTGGGTTAGATAGGCAAAAAGGGGCCTGTAGACATGGAGGAAGTTGTACAGTTGGGGAGGTGCCAAGGTGAACTGGCCAATGTGGGAGCTTTTTGGTGGTATCTAGCAGAGACCTCAAAAAGATCACAGGCTTCGAAAGAGGCAAACAGTGCTCAGGGAAGCTACACTTAACATCTGAAAGGGGCTCACAGGGAACTAATTTTCTCTTTTAAATGATTTTTCAAGTGATCATACAAAAATAATGTTTTTTTATGATCCTTTCAGGAATCTCATCAATATAAACTTATTTTATATGGATTCGCTAGTCTGAGTTATTCTTGTCAAAATGTCCTTCTGGGAAGCCCTCTCTTCACACCCACCATCTGTACTCTTTCCATAACCTTCCTGTTCTTCATGGGTCCCCTACTTCAGTTTTTGAGAACTTCATCTTGGACTTCATTTGTCTTCAGTGTCTTCTACTCCCCCCTTAATGTGTCCCTCCAGGCTCTCTGTGGATCACTGTCAACCTGATCTTCCTTCCCTGCTCTCCTCTGCATGTGAATGTTGGATTTATTTAGATGAGTTTAGGGGGCGAGGAGAAATGACTCTCTGCTCTGGAAGAGGACCTGAGTTTGGTCTCCTGCACTCATGTCCAGCGGTTCACAACCATCTTCAACTCCAGCTCCAGATCTGGCTCCTCTTGCCTCTGTGCTCACCTGTATTCACAAGCACATACCCTGGCCCCACCCACATAATTAAACATAATAAAGTCAATCGAGACAAGATGGCATCCTTTACAATAAAATAAAATAAAAGCTGATTTTCCTCTGATTCCGAGTCTACGTTTGGGTCCCTCTCTGATCAGCTTACTGTGTTTCCTCTTAAAGTCTCAAGATCACACACTCTGTTAAGTCACTCCTTTCCCAATTGCTATGTTTCTCCCTCAAACTTCTCCCCTCCCCCAAAGAGTCTACCTATTTCTGGCCCCTCCCTCTTCACTGCTCCTTAAAGATCTTTTCCTACTGCCCCACCCCCATGCCCCATCTCTAGTTATATCTTCTCTTCATAGACCAGACCAGCTAAGTCCTGTTCCAGTTTTACCCTACTGTGACATTAGATGTACTTACTGTTCCCAGCCTGAGTTGACACGTGTCTTCCTTTGATCGCCCACCCACCGCACACCCCATCTCTTCCACCAAAGCTCTCAGTCACATTATGTTCACACATTTTTTATTTATTTTTAGAGCAAAACAAATTCCATTGAAACAGATACTGGGGGGTTATCAGAGACCCTTAGGTATCCAACACACTGAAAAACAAACATCTTTTCCCCCCCAATTCTGCCTTGCCACACTTTGTGAATTTCACCTCAATATATCTTTTCCACCAAATCGTAGACGTAGATATGGTTGTCGTTATCAAACTTGATGAAATACACGGAAGGGCTGGCGAGAACTTGGAGAATGATCTTGCCGATCTTTTTGTATCGGTCGCCTTCGGTGTATTTCACATATCTGCCTTTCAAGAGGTCGTCTTCGTCTGTTTCTGACATCACCTCTGCTAGAGGGGAGTCAGGCACGATGCAGAGGTCACCTTCTGTGTAGTCATCCAGCAGCTGGTACATGTACAGGACTGGGTCTTTCTCATAGGTGATGTAAAACCAGTTATTCATGACCGGCACTTGGGCCAGGACCATACCCCTCCACTTATCATTAGAGCCGTCGCTGCCCTCAAATCTGTGCTCCACGACTTTGCCAATCATGCTGCTTGCCAGATGGGCATCACTAAGTTGAGGACACGACACTTTACGATGCAGGATCTTAAGCTTTGAAATCCTCTTGTCGCTGTGGAGCTCCAGGGCGTAGACGCAGTCAATTCCATCATACTTCACCAAATAGGTGGGAGGGTGTGTTGGCAGTCGGTCCAGGACGACGGCCTTCCATTGGGTGACTGGCTCATTACCATCCTTCCACAGGTGGGAAATTCTGCAGCCGACAATGCTCGTCAACGCCTGGGAGGGCCTGCTCCTCCTCTGCTTCCGGAGAGACAGCCTGCCCCTCTTCTTCATAGACGTCTTTTTTATCATGGCGGTAGACCTAGTGCGGTAGGCTACAGCGCTCCTGGTCCACTGTCTAGTGGCTATCCTTCTGCGTCTGGGCTTCATGCTTGCCCACTATCTGGGTTTGAAGAGCTGCTTAAACAAGACACAAGGCTGTTTACATACGAATGCCCTGCAAGAATAAGATGGGAGGAAGTTGGAGTGATATAAACAGGTTTGGGTCTCTTAATGTGATTTTCTTTTCATAACAATAATCAATAGGAAAATTGACAAATGGCTCTCTCCAGCTCAGAATACCATTCTCGGGGACACGTTTCTTCCACCCGGAGGTGGTTTGCCTCTACTGAGAAACTTCTCTTCAAATGGTTAGGTCAGGGTGGGAGGTGGCATGCCTGTCCCTGAGCAGAACAGAGAAAGGATAGCAAAGGAGCCAGAAGCATGGCCACACCTGTCTTCCACCCTCAAGCTATGGGGCTAGGTGGCTGCACCCACAAATACCTGCCCCGGCACACAGCACACCACTCCGCACTGTCTTTCTGTATTGTGTCTCCTGAGCCAGCTTCTGGTTTACTGCGTGAAGCTGTTCAGTCTATCCCATCACAGAAGTCAGTACTGTGAGCCCCACAACTACTAGAAAGATCCGTTTGTCCAGGCAACAGCAGCCGTTTAGAAATAATATCTTCTAAACCACACATGGACAAAGAGGACCTTTGGCCTTTTAGTGGAATGGTGAATTTGAGATCGTTAGCAAGGATAATAAATTCGGAGAAATCGTTGGCTTAGATCATATGCTTGCCCCCCCCTGCCCCGCCCCCAGCGGGAGAGGTTAACAACATACCAGGTGGAAAGGAAAACTCTTCGCTTTCTCGGACTACAAGGGTCCCAGTAACTTCAAAAACATAATTACCCAAAGAAAATGCCTTACTTGTCCAGATTCTATCTTCTGAAAAGGCTTAGGTGTCCAAAGCCTGTTGAACAATTGCGGGGTTCAGGAGCCGAACTGGCTTCCAGACACCGCTGCGAAGACAGTGAACCCACTTTCACCGGAGTCTAGCACCCCTCGAGTGCAACAGACACTAAACTTCTGTCCGCTGCTTTGTGACATCACCCAGGCTCTGCTTACGTCATAGAACCCCCTCTCTGGGCGGTACCTTCCTTAGTAACGCTTGGAACCGGTCCGCATCTAGGCGTTAAATATCTTTTCACACAGCCGCCTGATGATCCAAAAACAAAGTCCCTACCCAAATATTCTGATAACGTGAATCACATTCTGCCCAAGTAGCTCGCTCCCTGTATTATTATTTTTTTTAAGTCTTCGGTTTCTGAGTCGCCGACGTACTCGGTGGTTATTTTCCCAGCTCCCATCCCTTAGTTATCTTTAAGCCATTCTTTGTATCAGAAATGTTGCCAGCCTCCCCGAGGCAGCCCACTGCATAACACACCAAAATTAGCTTTATCAAAACCCATAATTAGAGGAGGGCCATTTTTATTCAAACAAAGCTGGAATTTGACAAGATTAAATACCTTGAAGTCAATGGCAATCATGAATTATGGATCCTTTGCAAAGAGCGAGGAAAAAATTAGCTCCTGGGCCTGCTTCCAACGTTGGGATAAACTTATGACAAATCCGATATCGACCAGTCATATTTTAATGCCTTTACAATTTATCAGCACTTCTGGTTACAAGGAATTTATTAGGTCAAATGCAGTAAAACAAGATGAAATAGGTGAGGTAATTTTATTTTTGAAATATGAGTAGATAGAACACTGGATACCGGTAAATATAAAATTTACTTGTGAACTTTAATTGTTCATCCCACATAGTTTTTCAGAACTTCAAAAAGATCCTTTTTAGTATCTGCTCCTGTCCCCACTAGACCCTGTCCTTCCTCCTCTTTTTCCCAAATAGTTCCCTTCTACCTTAATATGTGTGTGTGTGTGTGTGTGTGTGTGTGTGTGTGTGTGTGTGTGTGTGTGTAAAGCGAATATATATATATATTCTGAGTTGACTTATGGCAACTTTGTAAGTCTGTCCACGTTTCTGGATGTAACTTCTGAACTTCTTCTTTTCTTCATTCTATCTCTGTCCTAAGCATGTTTTCCATTTTCCTTCACACTTTTGAGTCTCACTTTTTCTCCGCTGATAATGACCCTGTACCATAATGTGACTGTTGGTCCACGATGTGGCAGACCTCAGTGTGGGCTTAATTCAAATGGTATGGTTTTCAATTTTCTCTTTCTTTCCCTCATCTTCCTCCTCCAGGGACCTGATGAGATTTATGGTACTGGAATTTGTTTACACACACACACACACACACACACAGGAGAGAGAGAAAGGGAGAGAGAGAGAGAGAGAGAGAGAGAGAGAGAGAGAGAGAGAGAGAGAGAGAGAGAGCATGATGTCTTTCTAAGAACAATAAACAGGTAGGCAGTAAACACAAGAAAAATATGCTCACCATAGCCAGCAACTTGGGGAGGAAAGAGTTTATCTGACTTTACACTCCCAGACACCAGTCTGTTATGGAGAGAAGTCAGAGCAGAAACTCAAGACAGGGATCCAGAGGCAGAAACTGAAGTAGAGGCCACGCAGGAACCCTGCTTGCTTGCTGCATGTGGCTTACTCAGCGTTCTTTCCTTCTCATACAACCCGGGGCCACCTGCCAAAGGGAGTGGCCTAGACCCTCCCACATTGACAATCAAAACAAGGTGATTCTGCACAGATGTGGCCACAGGCCAGTGTGATGGAGGCAGTTCTTCAGCTGAGGTTGCCTCTTCCCAGGTTGTGTCAAGTTGTCAATAAAAGCTAACTGGGACTCCTGCACTTCCATGTTGATTGCCACACTGACTACAGTAGACAAGCCATGGAATAACCTTAGCTGTCCATTACAGCTAAGGTTATTGGCTAAAGGAAATGTGGTATATATACAATTCTTGTTTTTTGTTTTTTGAGACAGGGTTTTCTGTGTAGCCTTGGCTGTCCTGGACTTGCTTTGTAGACCAACTTGGCTTCAAACTCACGAAGATCCACCTACTTTTGCCTCTCCAAGTGCTGGGATTACAGACATGTACCACCGTGGCTATAATAATGTATTTTTTTTTTAAATCTATGCATTAAGAGTGAAGGGTTTTGTTCTCAGGAAATGGTCGAAGCTAGAAAGTATATTATCTTAAGTGAAGCAAGCCAAACTCAAAATGACATTTGTGAAATTTAGATTTTAACAAAGGACATTAAACAAAAGGGAGATATTTAAGAAGAGCAAGGGGACCAATGGGGGGTGGGTGGGTGTGCACGTGGACATAGAGGATAGTGGTGAGGATGAAGATGATTAAAGGGCAATATAAACCTGTGCAAAGTCATGGTAAAACCTTCTATTTCGCACATTTGAAGTACATTAATACAATGGAATAGAATCTCAACAATGTGTCGATTAAACTGAGATCTTTATAATTTAGAGGTACTATAAATGATGCTTGTGTTTTTATTTCCACTGATGACTGTTGCTATTTTGAGCTTGATCCAGGTGACAGGATATGGCAAGGTGGTTCAGCCTTTGTACATGGGTAGCCGTGAAGAACACTGGTCACTCAGTGAGCTGCTAGGCCTCCATTGGGGAGGAGGTAGCTAGAGAGATCTTAAGGGTTCATGAGGTGGGGAGAATAATGCCCCCACTGCTATGGATGTCCAAATATTCACCCTCATTTATTGTTTGAATGTGTTTGCCCCAAAAAACAATTTTCTGAAGTTTGAACTTCAGTGGGAATGTATTTTGGAGGAAGTGCATAAGTTAAGGGGGCTTTGACCTAAAAAAAAAAATCAACTAATGCTGCTATGGTGGAAAACATTTAATTATGAAAGTGAGTTTGACTCCCCTTTTTGTCCCTCCAGCCCATTGAATGCCCCTGTGATGACAACATCCAACAAGCATGCCTTCCACTGCTGATGGCCCCTTGATATTAGATTTCTAGGCTTCTGAGCCAGGAATCATGCAAAATCTGCTTTATTGTAGACGACCCCAATCTGTGCTATTCTATTTTGCCAATACAAGACGTGTGAAAAAAATGCCTCAGAATGGCGAACAGCTAGGTCATGTGGCAAGGGAAAGCAAAGCTGGCAGGAGGCTTAGGTTGTTATTGCTGACTGGAGATGAGATAGGCTTGGTGTTACCATGTGGGCTCGGAGTGAGGAAAGCTGGAATAGAGGAAGCGTGTAGACTGGAGAGGTGCAGCCTGGAAGGGAGCCAGCCATCCTCTGTTGACCTTGGAGGTACAGGGGGTCACTAGGTAAAGATCCCTAGGAAGAGCTCCAGCCACTGCTTTTAGCTAGTGGGACCCTTTTCAGGACCCTCACTTCCAAGGGTGTAAAAGAAAACAGTATTGTTCTAATCTACTAAGTCTGTGATCATTTGATACATCGGTGGCAGTCAACCAATGTGGTGGACACACGTGTGGGCACAGGTGTGGACCCAGGTGAAGGCCCCAGGAAGAAGCCTGATCTTGGAAGAACCTTTGTCTTCAAGGGATGGAGACTTTATTCTGCCCAGCAACACTGGACAACTATCCACACGGGTAAGGGCATCGCACTATGTCCAGACCAGTGGTTCTCAACCTGTGGGTCACAACTTCCTTGGGTATCAAAAGACCCCTCCACAGGGGGTCGGAAATCATATATCTGGTATAACAAATATTTACATTGCAGTTCATGACAGTAGCAAAATTACAGTTATGAAGTAACAATAAAATAATTTTATGGTTGGTGGGGGTGGGGTCACCACAGCTTGAGGAGCAAGGGTCACAGCATTAGGAAGGTTGAGAACCACTAGCCCTGACCCTTCTAAAGCATGTGCCTCAGTGTGGCCTGGAGGAGTAATCCATTTTACTCAATTGGACAAACCCAGAAACATCAAAACACCACCAAAAAGTTATGAAAGCCAAACAGCTGTTGTATAGTCTATACAGTCTATACAGGCCAAGACACACTAAACCTGTTGGGAGAAAAAAAAAATGGAAAAGACCAGGGCTGCTGATGTGTTGGACAAATTATAAAAGTCAAAATGAAAATCACTGTCACAAAAAAAAAAAAAAAAAAAAAAAAAAAAAAAAAAAAAAAGAAAATCACTGTCACACCACGACCATTCCCCAAATGAAAGGCAGATGAGGAAAATCAGTTCCCTGATGGTAACACCAAGAGGATACCATCAGAATCGTCAGGAAGGATTTTAAACATCTGTCAAATAGGCAGGATTCGCGACTCACTGAGAAACTTCCAAGACAAAAGAAAATACATTATCTTGGTGAAATCATAGCAGAAACAAACAAACAAAAAAGCAAATGGGAATTACTGAATTAAAACAGACTGTATGTGTGGGAATTAAAGAAAAAGTGTCTGGGTGAGTTTAACAGTGCAATGGAGACTAGAGTTGGTCAGAAAGGGCTGGGGAGATGGCTCAGTGGTTAAGAACACTGGCGGCTCTTGCAAAGGACCGGGGTTCAGTTTCCAGCATCCACAATAGAGGTTCACAACCACCTGCAACTCAACTCCAGGTCCAGTCAGTAGATCTGATGGCCTCTTTGGGACACACACACACACACACACACACACACACACACACACACACACACATTTTAAAAAATCTTCAAAAATAAGGAGCCAGTCATGGTGGTATGCCCCTTTAAATCCCAGCACTCAGAAGCAGATTGGTCTCTGACTTGAAGGCCTACCTGATCTGTACATCAAGTTCCAGCCAGACATAGCTACATAATGACACTGTGTCAAAACAAAACAAGAAAGAAAGAGTGTTATATTTAGACATCAGAGAAACCATTTCTATAGAGAAAGAAATACAGAGTGGGGAGAGGGTCAATGGACAATGAGGAGACCCGAATTCTACCCACCACAGCTTCGGCATGAAGCAAGAATGGATAGAGTTGAAAAGAAAACCCAACATCTATGCTTAACGCTGGGCCCATGAATCAATGCACCAACAACAGAAAACCAGCTAGGGTGGGAGGGGCCCCATCAGCCAGTCTCTCTCTCTTTCTCTCTCTCTCTCTCTCTCGATTGGTTTTGGATACAGGGCTCCTCCGTGTAGCGCTGGCTGTCTTGGACTCACTTTGTAGACCAGGCTGGCCTCGAACTCACAGCGATCCGCCTGCTTCTGCCTCCCGAGTGCTGGGATTAAAGGCGTGCGCCACCACGCCCGGCCCTCAGGATGCTCTCTTTTTCAAGAACTAGTACCTATGGATTGTTCAACAAGGTGGACTCTCAGGAACCACAGGACAAAAGCATGGCAAACACCAAAGAAAGGACGCCTTTCAGGATGTGCTTGCTTGTTTACTTATACATGTTTCAAGTAGCTCAGGCTGACCTCGAACTCACTATGTATCCAAGGGCGATTTTGAACTCCTGATCCCCCTCCCTCTACCTCTTGGTGATGGGATTAGAGTAGTGTACCCTGACACCTGGCTTATGGGGTGCTGGGAATGGAACCCAGGGATTCGTGCAAGCTAGGTGAGCACTTTGTCCACTGAGCTGCATCTCCAGCCCCTCAGGATGTGTGCTGTTAATACAACAAAAATCAAAATAGAAGTCTTTAGTGGAAGACAACAGGAAACCTCCAAATAGAGACACCTTAAATTACACATTCACAAGCAATGCATGTGTAGTGAAAGAAAAAAAAAGAGAGAGAAAAAGAAAATATGTAACAGTGAAAAAAAGAAGAAAAAACATATAAAATGTATGGAACATCGTTACGAAGGTGCTAAGAAGAAACTTTATTTACAACACTAATTGGTATATTAGAAACAATCTACACTAGAATTATCTACACTAGAAAATAAGAAAAGAATTAGTTCAATGAAAGAAAACAGTTTTTTAAAATGAGCCCCCGAACAGTAACATAAAAGATAAGAAATTAATGAAAAAAGTCAATGAAACATAACTAGCTTTAAAAAACAAAAACAAAAGCAAAAACCAAACAATGGTATTTTGTGGCTTTGATTAGACCAAGATGGAGAAAAATTAGGTCCGTTTGGTTTGGTCATTTAAAAAAGAAATCACTATGTTTTAGAGTTTGTGCAGAGCACCGAACCCAATACCACAGACAATTTTTAAAAAATTATTCATCATTAAAACCCTTTTTAATGACAGTGTTTACTTGACTTGTCACTGATTTAATCTGTTTAATGTCAGAAAAGATTCCCAGCTTTGCCATATGGAAATTATGCAATGTTGAAATGGAAACAAAGCCTTGTATTCCCAACCCGGATTCTGGTAGAGAACACCATTGTTTTTGTCATAGCTTGGGTGCTGCACGAGATCCAAGCCTTTTCTATTCTCCCGAGGCATCGCCCCATCTTAGAACCATCTCTTCAGACAGTGGTTCAGCTGTGTCGTGTTCTGCAAAAATCCAAACAGAACTGTCTGATGCGCTATTTGGCTTGCCAAGCTGCTTTTGGAGATCCTGGACCCACAGACACAGTGAAAAGTTCTTCCAGACAGCACTCCCAAACAGCAGCCCCTAGTCCACTTAGAGGAAAGAGGAGATACAGAAACCAAAAAAGATAAGGAAAGTTGTTGCTATTTGTAGAAGAGTCATGCAAGTAATCCATGCTGGCCTTGGCCTTACTATGTAGCCCAGGCTGGCCTTGGCCTTACTATGTAGCCCAGGCTGGCCTTGGCCTTACTATGCAGTCTGGGCTGGCCTTGGCCTTACTATGTAGCCCATATGGGCTTTGGACTTACTGTGTAGCTGGCCTTGAACTTACTATGTGGCCCAAACTGGCCTTGGACTTACTACATAATCCAGGCTGAACTTGAACTTGTGATACTTACCAAGTATTGAAATCACAGGTGTGCATCACCACGCTCAGCTTTATATCTGTTACTATAAGCGACTGAGCTGCAGCCTCTCGTCTGCTAGCCTCACTCAGCATCAACAACAGCAGCAGCAACACTGAGAGGAAGCCCGTCCTTTAGCTCATTTGTCAAGATATTTACTTTACAGATCGGAGATCCGGCAGGGTCTTCCTTCTTATTAGACTCCATGAGTGAGGAGTGATTTGGGTGATTGTTTGCGATGATCATATCTTAATCTGATTCTGATATTATGACAAGAAGAGGAAGAAGAAGAAGAAGAAGAAGAAGAAGAAGAAGAAGAAGAAGAAGAAGAAGAAGAAGAAAAATTGAAAAGGAGATCTCAATCCTGGGAGGCAGAGACAGAGTCCCCAGAACAAGCTGGCTGTCAAGACTAGTCCTATTGGTGAGGTCAGGGATTGACTGAGAGATGCTGCTTCAGTGAATAAGGTAGAGGATAGGATGAAGAATGGATGGGTCCCTACATTATGCACACACACACACACACACACACACACACACACACACACACAGCTACACATTTATCCACATAGGTGCTCATACATGTAAATACGCACACACTCTTTCTCACACACGCAGATGTACATTCATCCACAAAGTGCTCATGCAACTCTCTCTCTCTCTCTCTCTCTCTCTCTCTCTGTACATAGGTGCTCATGCATGTAAATATGCAAACATCTCACACACACTCACACTCACACACACACACACACACACACGAACACACACACAAGAACAAAAGTCTTTGGACTTCAAAGAGACTTCAAGGCACAGCACTCACTGTAGTTGCATATAGCATGAGGTAGGGGTCTAAATAAGTGTTTCTCCCCCCCCCCCACTGCACCACAAAGACCAACATACTTACGGAACTTCTGCCCTGGATTTGTATGATCAACTTGACAATCTGTTGGGGATTCACATATGCTTAGTTTAATTTCCTCTTTCTCTCACATGCTCTGCTGTTCTGTTTCAGGAATCACGAGCCGGGGCTTAGATGAGTCGAGCCTTATTCCCACTCTTGGATCCAAGACAACGTTAAGCTGCCTTATACTGAGCATTGGAATCCCTGCTAAGTACTCTGCATGGCAATGCTCATGAGCACGTGCCACAAAGTCGGGGAGAAGTGTGGCTTTCTTACTCTGCCACTTATTAGCTTAGAGTATTGGGAAATTGGCTCAACTTCTAAACCTAACTCCCCTCGTGTATAAATGAGCAAATGAACAATCCCAATCTATCAGTTCTCCACTAGGAGTTAGCTAGAAAAATGCATCGGAGTGATTAGTGCAAATGTGTTTTATGAATGATAAGCAGTATTATTTATATTGTTGATGACATTGAAAATTACTGTACCTGGAACATAATGGATTTTATTATCATTACAAAGACAATGTGAGGAAAGCATCTCAGATGAAGTAATGCCTCCTGTTTGTTTTTATTTCTGATAAGTATTTCTTTCTAGTCCAATTCTCTTTCATTTACTTCCCAGTGCATCTCCCTCTTAGATGATGGGGCTAGGATGGGGTTTGGTTGAGAGGACTTATAAGGTGTTGTATCACAGAATATAGATGTAAGACTAAGTGTTGAGTTCAGATGGAGGCTCCCTTCATGTATAACTCATGCTCCTCCACAAAGCCAGTGATATCTTATGATGGCTAAATTTGGTTGCCACTTTGACACTCCTTGGAAGAAAGAACCCCAGTTGAGGCGCATCCTCCATCAGATTCACCTTGGCTATGTCTATGTGGCATTTTCTTGACTGTTAATTGATGTAGGAGGGTGGATCCCATCCTACTGTTATCAGAGTGCTTTTTATCAGAGCATCAGAAAACCAAAAGTGGAACAGTGATTAAAGAAAAAAAAAATCCCAGTTCCAGATGTGGGATGTCTTCCTAGAAGATGGTGACAGGGGAGATCCCAAAGGCCGCCCCCCCCACAAACTATATAGTTCATCGCCATTGCTCTCAGCTTCCCACCAGAACTTGGTGAAGATACTGAATACTTTGGTCATGGAAGGATCAATCTGAAACTGAGATGCAAACATCCTCCATAATGGCTCACCTCCATGGTCCAAGAAGGTGCTAGACCTAGAAGGCTGCCAAAGGAGGAAATCATTTACAATCCTAGTCAGCTGTGAACCATTCACGCTACAATATCAGGCAAGGTGTTCCCTCTGGTACAACAGTGGAATGACTGTCATGGGGGGGGTCTTAGGTAAGGCTCCTCCTGCTGTGAAGAGACACCATGGCCATAGCAACTCTTCTTACAAAGGGAAACATTTAAATGGGGTTGCCTTACAGGTTCAGAGGTTAAGTCTGTTATCATCATGGTGAGATGCATGGTGGCATGTGGGCAGGCAGACATGGTGCTGGAGAAGGAGCTGAGGGTTATACACCTTGATCTGCAGGCCGCAGAAGGAGACTGTGTGCCACACTGGGCACATCTTGAGCATAGAAGACCTCAAAGCCCGCCTCCACAGTGACACATTTCCTCCAACAAGGCCACACCTCCTAATAGCGCCACTCCTAATGGTCAAGCATTCAAACATATGAGTCTATGGGGGGTGGCGGCAGTGGTCATTCCTATTCAAACCACCACATGGGGGTAACCAACGGCTTTCCAATTGGATCTCAGACCTTTCCCACAGGAGGTAAAACACATCCAGTGTGATGGAGGAAGGGATCACAGTGGAAGTGGAGCCTTGAATTCCTAAATACTCAAGGTATGCCCAGTGTGATACACATCCAGTCTCCTCCTGGCAGCCTTTGGATCAAGAAGGAGAGTTCTCAGGTATCTAGCACCATGTCTTCCTGGATGACGCCATGATTCCTGCCATGATGATAATGGACTGAGCCTCTGAAACTGTAAGCCAGCCCCAATTTTTGTAAAAAAAAAAAAAAATTAAAGTTGCCTTGGTCATGGTGTCTCTTCACAGCAATGAAACTTTAAGACATATAGTTCTATAAACCTGGCCAAGAACCTGTAGTTTGAGAGGTGTCGGCCCTATGGAGAAACCTAATACTATTTTGCTAGATAATTATGTTGTCAAACTGCCTTCCAAATGCTTAGCTTTATACCTATAGATTAGGGCTGTACTCAGCTTTCATCAGGGAAACTTTTGACTGCCATGGACGGAGATGCACAACTGGACAAAATGATGGGAATCAGTGATGGTGGAGTGTTCTGATGGAAACAGGACAGCTAAATGACCTCCTCCAAGGCTCAGGGAACATCATGGAAGAGAGGGTAGCAAGAATGTAATGGCCAGAAGATGGGGAGATGGACAGCAAAACGACATCATCTAGATGTGACAGAGTCATTGTACTTATAAACTCATGGTGGCTACAACCATGTGAACAGGCCCCTCAACATTTCATCATAGGTAGGAGTGGGACCATGAAGCCCCGCCCCCTCCCGTAAGAACTGTTTGACAATCAATATTTATTGGAGGAGGGGTTCTATCCTTTTCACTGATGTAGCCATAGGTAAATTGACCTTGATCCATTGCATACCCTAATACTCATGTAAATAATTAAAATTAGAGTCACACACACAAAAGGAAACAAAGTGGGGGCCCCTAACCGAGAATATGGTACCAATGAGAGAGGGGTGTGAGAGAGGAGGTGATGGAGGAAATGATGAAGGGATGAGGGAAGAGGCAAGGGGGATTGAAGAAAGGCATGGGGGAATAAGAGAGTGGGATGAGGGAGGGGAAAGAGGGAGGGGGTAGGAAATGGAAATGACTAAAACTCATCATATAAATATATGAATTTGTCAAACAACAGTTTTGCTTTGTTAAGTTTAACTAATGGCTATTTTTCTAAAGTGTCAACCATACACTTCAGGGTTTAGGTTTTTGTTTTTGTTTTGTTTTGGATTTTTTTTTGTGTGTGTGTGTTTTGTTTTCAAGGTTCTCTTTTCCTTTGAACAAACTTGGATGTGGAGTTTTAGTTAGCATGGTTGAGGGTTCTGTGTGACCGGAAACCAAATCAATAAATACCTTGTGTTAGCAGCAAAATCAATCCAGGTGACGTCTCTCCAGTAATTTCCCCTTCATCACACCCAACCCACAACCCTTCCAGAATCTCTGTCTGGATTAAGCACCTACCACTGATTCAGACAATAGTTCAAAACAAGCAGAAATAGGAAAACCTACGAGGACAAGGAAAGACAGATTCTTCTTCTTCAACAACAACAACAACAATAGCAACAGCAGCAGCAACAGCAGCAGCAACAACAACAACCGTCCTCCACTCTGCACCTGGGATTCCATTTAATCGTTTTGAAGATTCTTCTATATTGAACATAATGGAAAGTGTAGAGTCTGAGATGGTGTTAAACTTAGTGAAGAAGAGGGCATGTGTGGCTGCAAATAGAGGGACAGGAGTGAGAGACTGCAGGGCGCTCAGGGAAGTTTCTCTCCTGAAGGTGTGTGTACACAGCAAGGCTGAGATTGGAGAGGGCCACCAAGCGAACATCCATACACATTTAAGTTACACCTTGTGTATACCGAGTGATGCTCTGTGTTTGGGGTTGTATAAAAAAAAATTGTGTGGGACTAGAGTGATGGCCCAGTGGTTAAGAGCTCCTACTGCTCTTGCAGAGGGCCTGAGTTCAGATCCTGGCACCCACATGGTGGCTCACAAACATTGGCAGCTCTAGCTCAGCTTTCACTTTGTGGCCTCCTCCATTTTCTCACCTTGATGGTTACACAGCTCACAAGGGAAACTGGCCTGGGCATGGCAGCATCCCTTGCCCTGTTGATGGTTACTCTTGCGTTTCTTCCCTAAGCCTCATCTGGCCTCTGTGGGTACATACATGGTACACATACATACAAGCAATGAAGACACCCATATGCTGAACAGTTTTTTTTAAGGAAAAAAAGCAGACTGAGAACCCTCTCTGCTTCCTGACTGCATCCACAATGTGAGCATCCACCTCACACTCTAGCTTCCATGCTTTCCCTGCCTTGATAGATAGTATCAGATCAAACAACGGGTCAAAATAAACACTTCCTTGCTTTTTAAGTTGCTTTTGCTGTGTATCTTGTCATAGCACCAAGAAGAATAATCAATAGGCTCTCTCTTCATATCAGTGTCATTATGAATTAGTGTCAGCTTCTCACTGTGCTCCATAGGGGTCTCTTGACTGTATCTACAGAGCCGGGAGATGGCATGGACCCTCAAGCAGGCCTGTTGTGGCCACTGTCAGCACAGACTCTTGATGGCCTACTTTCTTTGTGAGAAACCAAATGTCATGGCATTGATAGAAAAAAAATCAAGGGGAGTGTCACATGCAGCCACCGTAAAGTCTATTTTTGCACACCTATTTTCTGCTGCCCTCGTTGGGAGGCAGGGAGACTGTGAGGCAAGTGTGAAAGCCTTGGCTATATGGATTACCTTCTCTGCTTTGTGACATCATAGACCTTGGCACTGGAATGCAAGCTCTTAGCTTAAAAGTCTAGCTCTTCCATCCAGGTGTAGCCGTGTCTTAGAGGGGGCACTTTTAACATGAGGCAAAGCTGTAGGTTTTGGAGAAGAACCATCTTGTGTTAATAGAAACTACACATGATATGTATGCCCTCAATATACTTTTCCAAAAGAAATTTATGGAAGAAAAGAGGGTGATAAGATGTCAAAAAGAAAACCCAAATCCCAAATTCAATTTCTTTGAGTATTTGTCCTAACACAGCTCTCTCCCTCCCCCACCTCTCTCTGTGTATGAAGGTTCACATTCATGTTTGTGTGTGTGCATGAGGAGGACAGAGGGGCCTTTAATCTGTCTTCATTTATCCTCATCTTCCTTATTTTTTGAGACAGTCTCTCACTGAACTCAAAGCTGACTGTTCTGGCCCTCCTGGACAGCCAGCAAGCTCTGGGACCCACCTGTCATTCTGCCTCCAATGGTGGGTTGTAGGCATGTAGAGCTATGTTCAGCTTTCATGTGGGCGCTGGGAATTTCACAGCAGCACTCTCACCCACCGAGCCATCTCCCTAGCCTGCATTTTATACCATATTTAGTGGCATTCTGGATTTTCTGTATCTTGTTCATTGTTTTAGACATTTGCATAGCCCATAGCTAGACACTCATTCTTGGATTATAAGTCAGTGGTTCTCAATCTATCAATTGTGGAGACCTCCCCCCTAATGGTAAGATTATTGTTGTTGCTCCCTTATAACTCTAATTTTGTTACTGTTTTGAATTTTAAAGTAAATATTATGGAGATAGAAGGTTCCTGAAGGGGTTGTGACCCATAAGTTGAGAACCATTGCTACAACCTGGGGAAGGCAACCACTATAGTCAGTCTTGGGTCCCAAGAGCGTAATTTTATGGACCTTCCTTATCTCTTTATCTGCTTAAATATGGAGTTATGGGAGGAACATTTGCCATTCTGAATAAAACAAACCTTAACAGAGACACATGATGGATCATTATTGCTACTATTGTGTATTTTCCTCCTCCAAAAATCCATTTTAAACATCATCAAAAGCCAAGAAAATAGGCATAAAGATCTATGTGAGAGAGATATTGCTCATTATTTTTGTTTACCTAGGGCTAGACCCCAGAGGACTGCAGGCATTAGTCATTCAAGAAATCTGCTTCTTGCTCATAGTTTGTTAAAGAAAAAAAAAATCAAGCTAAGTTCCCAGGAAGGGAAAAGAAAAATATCACCATTAGAACAATAGAGATGGGGTACACAAAGTGGTGTGTGTGTGTTCAAAGCTCTTAAAGAAATGAACTTCTATTTTCTCTCTCATAAAACCTCAGCTGAATCAGAACCAAACACACGAGGACCATGGGAATCCTCAAGCATGAATGTCATGAATGAAGGTGTCTTTGCAAGGCAGAGAGATGGAGCAAAGCATCTTTACTTGGGTTAGTTGAAAGAGAGGAAGCAGGTGGCTTTCCAAGTTTACCTAAGTCATTGCACACTGGGGCAAGACTTGTGAAGTCCTGGACCCCCTGCATCTCTAATCCCTGAGGCTAAAATGCAGCTGCCCCCTAAACCCCCACAAGAGCACTGCCAAGGACAGATGGCTCAACTCCATTTTTGAAGGCCTCTTCTCTCTGAAGTGCAGATCTTCATTTCTTTAGCAAGAAAGGCATCATGTTTTTGACCTTGTTTTCTTTTCAAATCTTCCATCTCTGTGAAGCTTCTCATCGAAGGTCTTGGGCACAGACTCTTGACTTCCAGAGCTGAGGTCTCCAACAGGCTTTCCTAGCATCTCCCCTTAGCAGTTTCCAACAGGAATTATCTGTGCTTTATCTAGTGTGGAAATGGGGAATCAATTTTTGCTTATCTGAGACCCTGGGAGTAGAGACGAGCATGTGAGGAAATTACAGACATGAAAGCACTAATCTGTCTTCGGGGGCAAACTTCATTAACTTTATATATTTTTTAAAATTATGAATCAAATAAAGTAAGCCAATATTCCAGACAGAGTAAGTTTCCAGCTTATGCGTCAGTGTCTCTCATCCCCAAGAGCCATCCTCCTGGCTCTTCAGGCTGTGATATTGGTTAGAAGTACAGTCATCACAGTCATCGCAGAGGAATGTTGGTGGGCTGAACCGTGGGCGGGATGGGTGGGAGCTGGTGTTAAGTAGTGATCGGCTGAGGGCTGATTCTGTTTCCCAATCAGGAGTTTGGGCTTTAGCTTGAGATTCTAATGAGCACTGGAGAATTTTCATCAGGGAGTGGGGTTCGTTCAGGATGATTCCCTGGGGCAGCACAGAGGAGGACCTGGAGGAGGATGAAGGGGCAGTCAACCCAGGCGGCACCGGAAGCTGTCGGCTTCACAGAAGGCGACTGCTTACAGAGTGAAGACTAGCAGAGACAGTGACCTGAGACACTTAGCGCAATGCCTCTCTTCTCTGGCGGCACCGGAAGCTGTCGGCTTCACAGAAGGCGACTGCGACAGAGTGAAGACTAGCAGAGACAGTGACCTGAGGCACTTAGCGCAATGCCTCTCTTCTCTGGCGGCACCGGAAGCTGTCGGCTTCACAGAAGGCGACTGCTTACAGAGTGAAGACTAGCAGAGACAGTGACCTGAGACACTTAGCGCAATGCCTCTCTTCTCTGCATCTGAGCACCTTCACCCCTTACAGCTTAACCTCCTACTTACGCATTCCACAGACAAGCCAGCAAAAACCAACGTGAAGCCAAAGACAGTGTTGCTTTATACAGCACTAAGAAACACCACATATTATGAGGCACAATGGTTCAAAACCATGAGGTAAGATGGTTCAAAACTGAAATGATAAGCAACTGAAAGTAAGGCCATTTAAGAATCATGACACACTGAAATGGAGAGATGGCTCAACAGTTAGGAGTGTTTGCTACTCTTGCGGAGGACCTGGATTCAGTTCCCAGCACCTATATCAGGTGATAGCCAACTACCTATAACGCCAATTCTAGGGGACCTTCTGACCTCCATGGCAACTGTACATGGGTGTACATATACACACACACACACACGCACACATGCACACATGCACACACATACACACACAGATACTCACATACACATAAGCAAAAATAAATCTAAAATAATTATGAGACCCTTAAGTTCACTTCAGTTTTGTGTACGTTTCCAATTTCTCTTTCCGATGTGTTCCTGTATTCTTTTAGTACAAATCGTGGCACATACTTCTGAAAACACTATGGGGCCTGGCTTTGATTCAGTCACACAGTGAGTGGTCAACGCACACAATAGAAACGATATAAGCTGCCAAGTGTCAGACCATTTGAAGAGCAGGTACGTTTCCGGGGGCCATGGAGTAGTTTCGTTTTGTAAGTGAAGAAATTGGGCACTTGGGAGAAAAACTCAGAAAAGATGAACAGGTGTTAGGGACCGTGAGGTGAAATAAATTCTCAAGAAAGCCAGCACTGTGCAGTCCCTATTCTTTTATCTTTACTTTCAGCTCAAAGCACATAGCCTCTGAGAGGTGGGTGTTATTTGCATAATGGAACATCAATCACTCCTGAGTGTAGAGGAAGTCAGAGGAGTCTTGGCCTCTCCTCCCTGTTTGTCTTCAACATCGGCCTCGCTCAAGGTTGTGTGATCATATCTCAATTTTTGGTGCAAAGCTCAGAAGTAATTTCACCATTACTATGGATTGGCTATAAATTTCTCTTCATCACAAGCTGAAGTAGAAGCTGTCAGAGTGAGCCAGTTGTCACCAAGGTTGTGATTAAGTTTCAAGTGTTTTCAGCCTTGTCATTGAGATGAAATCAGCTGTGGAAATCTGAACATTGTCTTTCATTGTGTATGTGTGTGCATGTGTGCTTGCGAGTACACATACACACCACATACTTTAAAAAACTGAAAACATTTTCTTTTCATATAATATATTCTGATCAGGATTTCCCCCAAACTCCTTCCAGATCCTTTTCACCTCCCTCCTTCCCCACCCAGTTCTATGTCCTTTCTTTCTCTTTAAAAATAAACAAACAAACAAGAAACTTACATACCCTGTAAAAATACAAAATTGGAAAACCAAAATAGACAAGCAGAAGATGAATATGTCTGGAGAAAGCTATGTGAGACAGACAGTCTACAAAAATAATCATTGATTTTGTTTTGTGTTGGCGGTCTACTGCTGGGCATGGGGCCTGCTCTGAAGTGTGGCTAATATACCCAGTGATAGTCCACTGGGGAAGTCTAATTTTTCCTTTGCAAGCAGGTATCAGTTTCAGTTAGCTTCTTAGTTGAGGGCAGAAGCCTGTAGTGGAAACTTCGGTGTCTTTAAAAATCTCAGTTATGTTATGTGAACATGGTTGTTTTAATCCCAGGTGTGGGATATGAGGCTGCTCCAGTTTGTCCACAGCATTAGACTGTGACTCTTGCAGGCTCTGAGAGGGCCGTGATCTTTTCCAGCTGCAGATGGTTTAATTCTGGGGACTCTGAAGAGGGAATAAATACCAGAGCCCAAAGAGAGAGGTGTGTGTGTGTGGGGGGGTGGGGTTGGAGAAAGAAGAAGGCTGCTGATGCTCCCCCTGCTGCTCCTGGTCACTGTTGTTGTGGTTTGATGAGAAATTAGAGAGATCCTGACTACAAAGATTGCACTTGCCCCAAGGAACCCAACGACCCTAACCAGCAAGAAATAGCTAAGAGACCTATGCCCTTTCTCCCCACTAACCTTCTTTCTCTCCTACCAGGTATTGGGGTGTTGGAAGGGGTTGGGGGAGAGAGGGGAGAAAGAGACAAAGAAACCAATTAAAATAGTTAAAATAATGACACTGACAGAAGCCCATATCGACTCCCTCCACCCCAACCCTGGAACCCTGCCTGGCTTGAACCTGTACACGTCCTTTGTGTGATGCTACAGTCTCTGTGAGTTCATATGTGTGTCAGTCTTGTTGTGCCTGGAGGACACTGTTTCCTTAGAGTCCTCCATTAGGAGGACTTCCATTAGAAGGACTCCTAAGAGTCCTTCTGGCTTTTGTGGACTTTCCTCTTCCTCTTCTGCATTGATTCCTGAGCCCAGAGGGAAGGATTTAATGAAGATGGCCTATTTAGGACTGAGAGCTCATTTTCCACACATTGTCTAGCACACACACGCATACCTGCACATACAGCTTATGAAGAAATGGAAGGGGAAGAACGATGTACTCCAGGCATACAGATTTTCATCTATAGGTGGGAAGAACTTCATACTGATGTTTTTGTCTCTGTAACATTGTGTGTATGTGGTGTGTGTGTGTGTGTGTGTGTGTGTGTATGTGTGAGTGTGTGTGACTTGTATATGTGTTTTTGTGTGTATGTGTACATGAGATCCACATGTACAGTGTATGTGTATGCACATTCACTTGGAGGCCAGAGGTTGACATTGCATGTCTTCATTAACCTTCCTTGATCTTATTTTTAAATATTCATTCATGTTTATTTAGTATGTATGAATGTTTTGTCTGCACATGTATCTGTGTACCATGTGTGTGCAATGCCCATTGGAGGACAAAAGAGGGCATCAGAGTCCCTCAGAACTGCAGTTAAAGATGATTGTAAGTACATTGCAAACCCTAATTCAATGGTAACATAAGAATCTAATAATTATGGCTAACAAGTTAAGAAAAGAAAGAGATTAAGTAATAAAGGTAATAGCTTCTTGTTTGTTAAAAATCTTCACTGGTCTATGTAGTAAAGGTTGAAAAGCCCCATTGTGTAGACTATTGGGAGGAAGTATTGCATCATAAGAAAAACGAGGAGTTTGTAAAAAAAACGAAAAACAAAAAACAAAAAACCGACTACCCACAGTAATTCTACAGGAATTGGACATTAAAAAAAAAAAGGTTCATAAAATCTATTTAGATTTATGATTGCTTTTTATTTTGCTGCTGTGAAGCTTCATGAAGCTGTTGCCACATTGGAACACAGAATTTGGGGCAACCTGGCTGTGTTCCAGGGCTACAACAACTTGAACTTTGTCCCACACGTCCACCTTTCAGTTGGGGTTCTTGACATCTGCTACTTAAAGCTGCCCAACTGTTGTCCAACTTACTGCACCTTGCTACCTCTTTTTGCAGTGCTCATCAGTTTGTAAGAGCTGTTCTAATTTGTTTGCCCATCTCTCCCCATATCAGAACATTCACTTCAAGGGCTAGAGGTTGCTCAGAGGTTTAATAACACTTGCTACTCTTTCAGAGGACCCAGGTTCAGTTCCCAGCATCTGCATCAGGAGGCTCACAACCACCTATATATCCTGGGGCTCCAACAACCACTTTTGACCTCTGCAGACCCCCAGCACCCACATGTACAAACACCCACAACAGATGCGCACAACCGCACAATTGAGCACAAGATGAAAAAGAATATTAATTTCACAAGAGAGGGATTTTTTTGCTAACATGCTTCTATAAAGCCTACTTTAGGGACAGCAGCCCTGATTTCTCCAGGGGCTGCAACACAGTGTGATTCATGTGAATTGTTCCATTTGTTTTTTGAAGTAATTGGATTCCTGGATAAATGAAATGCAACTTATATGTGCACATAGCTTAGAATATGTGCCCTGGGCATAGTTACTGCTCCAGAGTATGCTCCGTTATTCCTGTGTTATTATAAAGTTGTTGCTGTCTTCTCTAAATAGAGAAGCTGAATCCAGTCTGGGGTCCTGGCAGGAATCTCTTTCTAGGCTATTTCCATTGCACTTTCCCATCCTCTTGCATCCATCCAAATAGTGCCCACCCTCCTACCCCTCATGAAAACAAACTCACAGGGCATGCTGTCTACCTGCACAGAGTTGCCATTCTCATCAGCTGCCAGGTGAGTCTACAGAACGAGGTCTCCTCTGAGTACCCAACCGGAGTGAGTTCCATAGAGAATGCTACTCTGGCATTGTTCTTTATAGGATTATATAAAAGCATTTTTATTGACGCCATTAAGACAATCTGTGTAAACATGATTTTTTTTATGGCAGAAAGATATTCCAGCATATGGCTACACTGTCATGGACTCGACTGTTTCCCTGTTGTTGGATGCTATAGATGTTTCTTGCTTTTTGTTATTGTGAACACGGTAGTGATGCTCCTCCTCAAATATGGATGGGAAAGCACTGCTGGTGGAGACCCTTGATGATGGCATTAAAAGACAAATCACCGCTGTGCCATCTGTGGTATGGTAGCTGTGATGACACGTGTTTTGTGGGGGCAGGGCTTGATGGAGTGCCGGGAGTACGAACCTGAAGTTGTGCGTGAACTCAGCTGACATCTATGTGGAGACACTCCTGATATCAAGTCTCTGCAAGATGCTCATGAGCCTGAAGTCCACAAGAGATGATCGTGGGGGAGGACCTGTCAGGCGAAAGAGCATCCACCAGCAGGTGGGAGATACCGCGATGTCTTCATCCATCCTTACACTTTGCAATTATTATCCGAAAGCATCCTGTGTGCCGGGCGGTGGCTCTTGGTGTGGTTTCTATGCCTACAGCATCAGCATCCCTGAGTACTACCTAAAAATCCAATTCCTGGGTACCACCAAAACCTACTGCTTCCAGAACATTCTCCTAGTAATATCTGTTTTAACAAAGCTTCTCAGGGCTTTTGATACCTGCCGAAGTTCAAAGTCTGTGAGTGTGATATGACTCAGGACCACAGCAGTGCTAAAAACCCTTTGGTCTTTGGACTTAGGTTGTAAATAAAGGAGGGAGAATTGAGTTGCATCAGGTGGCTGGGTCTGGAAGAGGAAAATAAACAGGGGTATTAGAGCACAGATGAGAAGAGGGGTTGTGCGGACCATCCAGATGCTGGGTGGGCGAGCATCTCAGACAGAGGGTATAAGAAGCTTGAGGGCTTGAGCCAGTGGCACAGGTTGATAGCCTGCTGTGTCCACACCAATTGTGGAGAAGAGAGCTGGCTTCCCACCTCTGTGTTTCTGGTAGAGGTGACAGTCTGCCGTGTCCACACCAATGACAGAGGAGAGCTGGCTTCTCCCCTCTGTGCTTCTGGTAGAGGCATCTGAAGTAGAGAGTGTATGGTGATCGGCAGGTGGAAGGATCCGGAGTCAGGGGCAACAGAGCGATCCAGAATGTGAGCCTGTGTTTGAACCTTCCTGGGAACTGCACATGCACGTTCCGAATTGCAAAAGTGGGAGAAGCACCCAGAGTTGCTGAGTTTCTCTTAATCAGCTCAGGGAGATGGTGGGTGGGGGAGACTCTGAGATTTGCTAATAGTTGATGCCGTTTGAAGAGAGATGCAGTTGGTACCACCATCAAAGAACCCAGGGGGACCTTCTGTCATTTGCCTGCAGCTGTCAGGCAATATAAAGATATTATGGGGACAGGCTAAGGATGCCTACTTTGGTGGTCCTTTCCATGATGGCTTTTAGAAGATGCTCACCAATGTGAGGACCTCTTGAGCATGCTCTGTAAGCCACCAAATGACTGAAGCATCATATCCAAAGAATGTTCTCTGCTCTATGGTGTCATCTTGGGACTGGAAGAGGGAACTTGGGGATAAGACAAGCTAAGTAGGGTCAGATGAGATGGCTCAGCGGGTGAAGAAAGGCCCTTGCTGCCAAGATGCATGGCCTGAGTTCGAGCCTCCGGGCTCACATCATGAGAGGAGAGAACTAACTCCTGTAATTGTCTTATGCTTTCCATATGATCCTCATATAAAGGCTAGCATCTAATTGGGGCTGGCTTACAGTTTCAGAGCTTTAGTCCATTGTCATCATGGCGGGAAGCTTGGCAGCATCCAGGCAGACATGGTGATGGAGGAGCCTAGAGTTCTACATCTTGATGAGAAAGCAGCCAGGAGGAGACTGGATTTGTTTTACACTGGGCACAGCATGAGCATTTAAGACCTCAAAGTCCTGCCTCCACAGTGACACACTTCCTCGAACAAAGCTGCTCCTCCTCCAACAAGGCCACACCTCCTAATAGTGCCACTCTCTATGGCTAAGCATCCAAACACATGAATCTACTGGGGGCGGGGCATTCCTATTCAAACCACCACAACCCTGTACCTAGAGGTGGGAAGATCCTTCCTCTTGTATTTGTGCATTGCACAGGGCCATGGCAGTATGTAGAAGTCCCGCCTTGTCCAGTGACACTTAAGAGAACAGCAATGACCAATATTTCAGCTCCCATGCAGAAAAACACTGTGGGACCACAGCTTTGCATTCAGACACAGCAAGGACAATCCCCTTTACATCGCTGTTGAGATTGGTCATTCACAAGTGCCTTGTGAGAAACCTGAAAAGTACTTTATGTTACCATGAAACAGCATCTGCCCCATGCCCCTGCATCAGCTGTTAGTATTAACAGTTCATTGTTCATTGGGTTGGGATGCTCATGCCACTGAGACGATGGGGTAATGGAAAGTGATAACGTGACAGCTGTTTATTACCATCCTGCCCTGTAGGTTATTTACACAGAGTGGGACCAAACTGTGTTTGAGTCACTCATGAATCAGTCATGGGCAGGTGTTTAATAAAAACAAACAACACACTCGCCTACAGCCTTTGCACTCTAGGAGAAGAAGCTGCGGCTTTAGCTTAATGATGATTCATTTTATTTAGGTTATGGTCTCAATAAGCATTTTCAACTTATTTTTTTATCCAGTATTTATATTTTTATTTTTTAGTCAGTATTTGACTATGTAGTCCTGGCTGGCCTGGAACTTGCTCTGTAGACAAGGCTGACCTCCAGTGCACAGTGATCCACTTGCCTCTGCCTGCCTTCAGAGTGCTGGGATTAAAGGCATGTGCTATCATGCCTGGCTTTTCAATGGTCATTTTGATTTTGTTTTTTTTTGTTTTGTTTTCGAGACAGGGTTTCTCTGTGTAGCCTTGCTGTCTGGGACTTGCTTTGTAGACCAGGCTGGCCTCAAACTCACAGAGATATGCCTGCCTCTGCCTTTGCCTCCCTGAGTGCTGAGATTACAGGCGTATACTACTGTGCCTGGCGTCAATGATCAATTTATAGATGAAATGTATTTGCTGGAAAAGACACACCCGTGTCTTCAGTGTGTAACTTAAGTGTCCAGAGCGTGTTATAGGAGTGGGAAGGAAGTTGGGAAAGAGCAAGAAAGAACTCAGGGTTATTGTCAATCTCAGAACATTACCAATATGTGTGAAATGTCTATTTAAAAATATTAGTTTGTGCCTGGAGCAGTAGCACATGCCTGTAATCCCAGAACTCTGGGAGGCAGAGGCAGGCAGATCTGTGAGTTCAAGGCCAGCCTGGTCTACAAAACAAGTCCAGGACAACCAAAGCTACACAGAGAAACCCTGTCTTGAAAGACCAAAAAGATAGTTTGTTAAATGACAGAATGTAAAACTCTGTGAGTCTTGTTAGCTTTCTTAGATTGAAAAAGATTTATTTCTCTTCATTTTATGCCTATGGGTGTTTCGTCTGCATGCATGTCTGTGCCCCACATGTGGATGCAGTGGTCATGTAGGCCAGAAGAAAATGTCAAATCCCCTGACATTGGAGTTACAAATGGCTGTGAGCTAGCATGTGGGTTCTGGGACTAGATCCTGTGTCCTCTAGAAGAGCAGTCCGTGTGTTTAACCACTGACCCATCTCTCCAACTTTCCTAGATTTTGATAGGTAAGGGCACTTAGTGTCCTAGTCTTCTGGTACTATAACAAAATGCCAGAGAGAGTCTGTTTAACACAGGCAAGGTTTGTGTTGGCTTAGTGCTCAGAGGTTTCAGTTCTGTTGCTTTCAGGCTTGCGGTGAGGCCATTGGGGCAGGAGCTGATGGTGGAGGGGGCTGCTCACCTCAGGGCAGCAAGAAAGCAAACAAGGGAGGGAAAGAACTTGCCCATAACCTTTTTAAAGGACAAACCCATGATGGTCTGCTACCTCCCTCTAGGCTCTATTTCTTAAGGTTTTCACAGCCTCCCGTGATGCTAAGCTGAGGACCACACTTTTATTGCACAGGCTCTTGGGGGACTGTGACAAGGATTACTTCCATGGGGAGGCTTAAATAATATCACACCCCCCTAAGTAAGATCCTACCAAAGTCCACTCTGGGGATGCAATGGATTTGTTTTCAGATTATGGGTACAGGATCACTGCCAGGAGCATGAGTGACCCCAGAGCATCCATACTAGGAAATCTGCACGCAGCATGGTAGCAGAGCAGACGGAATCTCTTCAATCATCTGACCCCAGCCTATACACGTAAACACTCCTGAGATCCCAGACCACTTGCAATCAGGGTGGAACTGCACACAGCTGAGAGACACAGCTGCAGCCCTGGGTGAGAGGCCAATGACTGTCCCCATCACCTCCTTCTATGAGAGGACATCAACAGACAACAGGCCCTGACATGATGGTCACTTGCAAGCAGACACCGCCGCTGACCTGCTGTAGAGGACCCTGTTTTACAACAGAGACGCTCAGGATCCACAGCCTAGCAGACACATCGAGGTCCCGCGCTGGGACCTTGTCAGCCTCTGAGTGCGGAGGCCCAGACTTCTAGCCTTTTACCTCCACTGTACTCTCATATTCTCTCCTTCCGATTAAACTCCAAAGCCTTAGCTGACTATGTCCTTCCTAAAACTGAGCTACCAAACTCAGAGGGATGGAGTGGCTTTTCATGTAGGTCAGAACTGCGTTAATACCCATTGCGGCTCTTGGGTTGCAGGTTCATTCTCTCATTATGATGCCCCAGAGTCTCTGTAATCTCCTTATATGACCAGGGCCAAACCAGTAACCTTTATCAGTGGATTCATAAGATTAGGGGACAATTAAGTAAGGAATTTGGCCTGATATGTCTCTGGAATCAAGGAAACGGTGTAGCGTGCTGGTAAGGCGATTTGGAATTCTCATTCAGGGACAGAAGGCAACTAGAAATGAGGAGACTTGAACAATAACATGTCCAGTCTTTTATGAAGGTATCTGAATTGCAAGCTGGCTTTGTAACTGGCCATGACAGGTGCGCCCATACCAACGGGATGCCTGAAATTTGCGTCCTTACCATTTCTCTAGACATAGCCATGCTCCCTCACCTTCTGCCTCATGCAGAAGCCTCTCTGCCTTCCATCTGTGTGCCATCCTCCCTCATTCCAGAGCCTTTGATGAACAACTCGGTGTGAAGTCTCTGAGTTTTAATTTGTTGTTTTTAACTATGTGCGCATGCCCGTGCGCGTGTGCGCACTTGCTCCTATGCCCATGCACGTGTGTGTTTCAGCCAGAGGTTGATGCTGAATGTCTTCCTCAGTCACTGATGACCTCATTTTTCTTCTGAGAGCACTGAGATCCTCCTGTCTCAATGCTGGGGTTCTAGCATGCACACTGCTGCGTGCTTTTGCAATCACCTTCCTGACCAAGCCATCTCCCTAGCTCTGAACCATGCATGCTTTTATGCAAATAGTCTCAGCCTTTTACATTTAAATCATGGCCATATGTTTTTGTACAGTGCAGGATTATCTCAGCAAGTTGGAGCCGTCCAAACCCCACCTATTTCAATCATCAATTAGCCTTGAACCATATGAGGAATGGTCAGTGCCTGGGGGCATCAGGTGAGCATCCAGAAGAGCTAGAGAGAGACTCAAGAGCATGGGTGCTGATGTGGCTGGCTCCAAATAACAACTCCCATCACCACGGTTCAGGTGAGCTTCTTTGCTGAGCATCCTACCCATGTGTAGTCACTAGTGCCATAGGAGGACCAGGCCTCATCTGTGCAATTTTGTGAAGGGAGGTGAATGCTGGTGTGTGATACACTCGGGAGTTGTCCTGAAAGGCTTTTACTTTTGCTACTTTGGACAAATCTTAGTGCTTGAAGGTGTCCATAATGATGTCTAATGCCAACTTTTAAAAAGTCTCTGAGGGCTGTGGAGATAACTCATTCACTGAAGAACTTATCTTGTAAGTGCCAAGGACCAAATTTTGATTCCCCACCCCTAGAAGTATGAAAAACCTGGGAGTAGGGTGGGTAGTGATTTTTTTGTTTTGTTTTGTTTTGGTTTGGTTTTGGTTTTGAGACAGGGTTTCTCTGTGTAGCCCTGACTGTCCTGGGACTCGCTCTATAGACCAGTCTGGCTTCGAACTCGGGGGTTTGCCTGCCTCTGCCTCCAAATGCCCGATTTAAAGGCATGCGCCACCACCCCTGGATCTTTTAATCCCAGTGGAATGGAGGCAGAGACAAGAAATATGAGGATCCCTGGGACTCACTGGCTAGTTGGCCTAGCCTAGTAGGCAGGTTCTAGGCCAAGGAAAGACCTTGTCTCAAACAAACAAAAAACAAGGAACAACACCCGAGGATGTCCACTGACCTCCACACATATGTGTACGCACACCTCCACACACAGATTCTTCATGAGGCTGAAAGAATTGTCCTTGCACAGAGCTACCTCTTACTGTCTTAATTTGTTCTCTTCCCCCATGCTGTGTGTATACAGGGTGAGCTCTTCAAAGACTGACTGATGACTTCGTGCATTTTTTGTCCCTGCCCTCTTCTTCCACACAAGTGTCACTCAGGCGAGGAGGGGCCCAGAGGTTAATGGGCACTGGTTAATTAATTAATTATCTCATTAAAAAGATAATGTAACTACTACAAAATGGCTGCCCTTGGGCTGCCCTCACACCATACTGCCTCGTTTGAGCTTCACACGCCCTTGAGGCGCCTTGAAGTCCCCATGCTTTACTCCACTCACGCCACTGCAATTTGTTCCTTCAATTCTAACTGTCCCTCAACAGTCAGCAGATCTTTCCCAAGTGACAGAAACAGAACATTAGATGTCCTTGTTTTCAGAAAGATTCCATTCTTGAGGGGACAGGAAATAGATACAGGGATTAAGTATGATTCAGTTGCTGGTAATTTATAAAATGAAGAAGAGCTGTTTATTGGGGCGGGGGGGGGTGTGCAGGCTGCGAGGTAAAAACCCAAGCGCACGTGACACTGCATGCAAAGACTTGAAGGTACTAAGAGATGGAACTGGTGGCCCTCACAGGAGACTCCAAGAGCTGGATACAGCAGTTTCTCCAGTTGAAAGCACCCCATCCGGGAATAAGGCGGGGACAACACTCAGGATACACTGTGTTGAGGGAGGAAAACAGAGTTTCATGCCGAGGAAGGCCAAAACTTGTCAGAGTCACCAGGGTCCCTCTCCCAGGTTATGATAGCAACCAGCACCTGCTGGGGGAAGATCGTCTGTCCAGCTGAAGGGAGACTCTCTTCCCTGAACAGCTGCCCTCGACTACAGCAGAGAACACAGGGGGCGATACTTTCATGAGTCACTGCCTGTGTTGGAGTTTTAGTGATGTAACTGTCTTTGAGTCATCTCTGTTCCTAGAAGTAACTCCTCACCCATGATGTCATAGGTAACCCCAATAAAACTTCTTGAGGGGCTCTAGAGATGGCTCAGTACTTAAGAGTGCTGCTCATGCAGAGGACCTAGGTTTGGTTCCCAGCTCCCATAAGGTGACTCCTAACTGCCTGTAACTCCAGCTCCAGGGGATCTGATGGCCTCTTCTGGCTTCTGCAGGTAATACATTCAAACACATACACACACACACACACACACACACACACACACACACACACACACACAGAGAGAGAGAGAGAGAGAGAGAGAGAGAGAGAGAGAGAGAGAGAGAGAGAGAGAGAGAGAGAAACTTACAGGCTTACAGGTTCATCCATTTGGACTTTGGTAGAGTCAATGCTTTGGTCTGTCGTGGGTGAGTTTCTTGTCTGATGTGAGTAGAAAGTATGTGTCTTGGCTCACCAGGAAGAGAAAATATGACAGTTGGTTGGTTCTTGCTGGAGATGTTCCAGGGTCATCCTGGGGCAGGAGGAGGCAAGAAACCAGACAAGTCAGCCTGGCAGCCTGGGAAGACCATGGAGTAGCTGGGTCTCACGGAGCCTTTGGAAGGAGTGTGGCTGCCTCTGCCCTGAGTAGGATGAAAGCCCTCTGCAGGTTCTGAGGGGAGCATCACATTTTCTGACTTTCATGGGCACTCCCTCCCTGTGATGTCTCTGACACGGGGGTCATGTGTGAAGCCGGTCCTGCGCCATCACCTCTGTGCTGTTGTTTGAAGCCCTCTTCCCTGTGGAAGTCATGGATGAAAACTGAAGATCATTTACTTAAGATTTCTCTTCCTATACTACCTTTTTTTTTTCTTATCTGTTCTCAAATCGGGCTGGCAACAGTGGCGGTGATCATCTATCCACCAGGACCGTAACATCTCAAGAGGAGAAAAAGTACAACATAAGCTAAAGGTCACGCATAAACCATCGTTATTATGTTTCCTTTAGGGTCCAAGGGTTTTAACGGAAAGGCCAATAAACAAATCAGGGAGGGCCTTTCCAAGTCTAGGAGGCTTCCGGGGACACTGGTGACATTTAGAAAAATCACATTTCAGTGATGTAGTAAAGGTCAGAGAAGGCTAAGGGGTCATGCACCCTCTTCTTTGCTCTCCAACCACATGGAGCTAAGTAGGCAGGTTGCTCACCTTCCCCTCTGTGTTTGTCACAGTGTTTATCCCATGGCCAGTCACCTGATGTTAAGATGAGCTTCCGTGTCCTTACAGATGGTGGCCTGGTCTTTTTTAACACCGAGAGAGCTTTCCCCACCCAACAGCCTCTGAAGAAATGCTGTTTTAACTTTGACACTGGCTGTATTTTCTCTGCAGAGTCACTCTTGCTTCAAGCAGGCTCCCAACGTCTGCCACTGAGCTCTCTCCTCAGTGCCCAGCCACTGTGGTCCCTTTCTGTCTCTCCTGCCTTGGAACCTTTGCAGCTGTTTCTATTGTCTATGTCTGGGACCTTTTTTTTCTTCATCTATGTGTATAATGGCTTTGTCTCAGCATCAGGCTGATGCCCTTTACACAGCCTTCCATTCTGGAGTGTCCACATTACCACATTACTGTTGGAGATGGTTGAGCCAAAGCTTTGTACATGTTAGGTAAGCACTCTACTGGGATATCCTCAGCCCTCTGTTTACTTTTTTATTTGAGGCAGCATCTCACTGAGTTGCCCCAGCTGGCCTTGAATTTTCTCTGTAGTCCATCCAAGCTTAAAACTAGCAATCCTCCTGCCCTAGTTTCCCAAGCTGGCATAACAAGTAGATGTACACCACCAGGCTGGTCTTCACGTCACTCTTTAATTCCCTTCATCGCATGCACAGCTCTCTGAAGTCCTTCTATGTGCCTCGTTGATGTTTGCTTATTCCCTCTTCCTCCTAGTATGAAATCAGCTACAATAAAGTCATTCAGATGATGGGACTTCTCTTGCATCCTCAGCTAGATGGGTAAGTGGGGCTGCTGTGTTGATACTGGTAGATGTCCACCTATCATTGCTCCTGAGTGGCTAATGCTGCTGTACACGAGCAGGGCCTTCTAGTGTATTACTTCCACATAACTCAGCAATAAGATCCCTTGTCTGAGACTCCTAGTGGAAGGAGGAAAACACCAACACACTGACAAAAACATTGATCCAAAATTACCCTGCCTACAAGATGTGCAGGAATAAAGATAGAATAGATAGAGTAGATATTGAGGGAAAACCCAACCAATGCCTGGCCTAACCCAAGACCTACGCCATGGAAGAGAGCCAACCCCTTACACTACTAAGACTATTCTGCTATGCTCTCAGACAGGAGCCTATCAGAGTTGTCCTCTGAGAGGCTCCACCCAGCAGAGTTTTGAAACAGATGCTGAGATTCAAAGACAAACATTGGGCAAAGCATAGAGAGTCTAGTGTAAAAGTGGGGGAAGGATAAAAGGACCAAGAGGTGACAAGAGCTCTACAAAAAGATCAACAGAGCCAACTAACCACAGCCCAGAAGACCTGTGGAATCTGTAGGACCAACCAAGGACCATGCATGGACTGGACCTAGGTCCACTACATGGATGTAGCCGATGGGCAGCTCAGGCTTCATGTGGGTCCACTAGTAAGGGTAGTGGGGGCTGTTTCTGACATAGACTCTGTTGCCTACTGTTCAGTCACTTCTCCCTGACAGGACTGCCTTGTCAGGCCACAGGGGAAGAGGTTGAACTCAGCCCTGACACAACTTGGTGAGTTGGGGTGGTTGGGTAGTGGACTCCTCTTTTCTGAGGAACAGGGTGGGTGGGGAGCTCCCCTTGTCTGAGAAACAGGTGAGGGAGTTGGGGGATGGAGGATGGTACTGGGAGGAGATGCAGGACGGGGCTATGCCCAGGATGTAAAGTGAATAAATAAATAAAATTTAAAAGATACCTTACCTGAAGAGGTTTGGTTGCTTGTGAAACATATAAATTGGATGAGAGTGTATTAACATGTAACTTAGATGTTCTATAGTTATTTTCAAAACAGCTTCAATGTCTCTAGCCCATTTTCAGCATCAGAAGGATGTGGAACCAACACTCCCAGGCTCCAGGTAGACCAGATGGCTGCTTTTACATGATCAGTCAACATTCAGGCATGGAGTGGAAAGGGGGATTATGAGTCCCTACTCCTACCTGAGGAGCTGTGGATAGTGATTGACTTCTGGGGGAGAGAGTTGGTTTTCATTAAGATTGTGACCTTGGTAGGTCTATTATGTTCCAGAGGATGACTCCACCACAGGAGTGTCCAGGCATCATTTATAAAAATGAAAAATGAGGACATGAATTTGATGCATGTTGTCAGGGAAGGAAGGTACAGATGGGTCTGGGAGGAGCTGGGGGAGAATTGAGGAATAATTATGATAAGAATATATTGTATGAACTTCTCAAAAGAAGCGAGAGAGTCTTTTAAAGTGGAAAGATATTTGAATAGATTTTTCACCCTCCTCACCACCCAAGTGAACATTGTCAGGAAGCAGAAAAATGAATGTTGGTGTTCACCTCATTTCCCTCCTTTTTATTCAGTTCAGTACCACAGCTACTGGGAGGCACTGGTGACATTTAGGGTGACTCTTCCAAGCACTTAAGAGGAAGAGACAGGGCATCTACAGAGGAAACTAGCTGGCTATACTTGTTGGATCAGTGAGCTCTAGGTTCGAGTGAGAGACCTTGCTTTAGTGATTAAGGTGGAAAGTGGTAGGGGAGGCCTAGAAGCCTTGGCCTCTATTAGCACAGATGCATACAAAACTTCTTCCCATGTGTATTATGAACATATATGCAAACACGCGCACATATAAGCATGCATATAATACACATGGAAACATACAACAACAGCAACAGTCCAACAGAACTGAAGATCTCTCATGGTGGTGAATTGCCATCCTAACACTCAGGAGGCTGAGGCAGAAGATTCTATAGTTTGAAATGAACTTTGGCTACCCCTCAGCAAGGGCTACCAAAGAGAGCATGACACATGGCCAGTGGAATAAGGGTCATATGACAGCCACTGAGGGAAATGGCTTGGCCACTTCTGATCACATCATTAAGCATGTACCCCACATATGAACCCTTACCACATGTCACCTCCACTCCCAAAAGAAAGAAAAAGTCAGGTGAGCATTAAAATTCATCTTTATTAAAGTCCAAAATGCACAATATGTGTGTGCATGTGTTTGTTTAGGTGCTTGCTCATGGTGGTCAACTCTATCCCTTACTCACCTATAGGAGAGAGGTTTAACTTTCACTGGAGGAATGGCTTCTGAACTCTCCAATGAAGGAGGACTTTCCTTGCAAAATTCACCAGCCTGGAGCTTCCTGCAATGCAGCTGCTGATCATGTGATATCCCCTGAGAGTTAAGTTATTTCAAAGAACTATAATTACTCTGAAATCCACTTGGTCTCAGTTTTGCTTACAAATAAGAGCTTCTGTGCCTAGGGCTAAATTCTGAGCTGAAATTGATAACCGAAGACCAGATTTGATGGGGGTGGTGGGTTGGGTCAGATTTCTTCATTTTCTTAGAAATATGCTATGTAGTCCACTCCTTCATTGTAATAAACCCTGGTTCCTTGACTCTTGGGGTTGTGGGGCCAGAAAGGAATGGTATATCTAGGGAATGTGAGCTGAACTAGGATTGGATGTGGGATTTCCTCAGCGTTGTCTCAGTTGATCCTAAAAATTCCAATTCAGGGAATATTCTTGTCTCTTCCTCTGTGTGAGAGACTTCCATCTCAGTTGAAAGAAACAATGTGAGTGTTAGGCATCCTAGAATGGTCTCTGTGGAAAGATTACAGAAGACTGGCTATGCCTTGGTATCTGGACTTGTTGATGGAGACTGAGGCAGGCTTTCCCCCCATTCTGATATTTATTTTCAGGAGTAGTCCATTTCTTTAACAAGGCTGGGCATAGTGGTCCTTTGTGGGTGACTACAGGGCACTGTGGCTCAATGATTCCTACCATTTGATCACTGAGAAGAAACTGAGGCAGGTGGCTGCTCTTTATTCTTAAAAACTTCACCCTGTGACATCAATTTCTTTGGGTTTCTATCCTAGCTTCTTGGCTTTTCATTCATACCCTCCCCCAAATCACTAATTAATTTTATCCATGTTTTCCATTTTTATGTATGTGTATATGTACATGTGGGTGTGGGTACCTCCAGAAACCAGAAGAGGGTGCCAGATTCACTGGAGCTGGAGTTGGAGGTAGTTGTGTCCTACCTGATGTGGCTTCTGGGAATTTCAGTCCTCCACAAGAGCAGCAAGCACTCTTTATCACCGAGACATCTTCTCAGGCTCTGTCACTAACTCTTTATACCTCCTATATATTTTTTTTTCAGTATTGAAGGGCCCCTGAAACCAGTCTCTGGACCTCCTTTCTGTTTATATTTATGCTGTGAAAGGAATGTGGGTGAGCCCTCACTTGTGCTGAGTATTCACTGCTCTTGTACTGTGAGTGGCTGTGGTAAGAACGAGTGACCCTGCTCCCTAGGGCCTTTCTCCAGGATTCCCTGGAGTCCAGTTAAATAATGGAAATGTGCACACGGCTTAATATTTACAGCATGGCCAGCTAAATAAAAATGAGTAATGAGCTTCTGATTTATTTAAACACCAGGAACAAACCCTGCATATCAGGAAGGCGAGCATGGCCCGTCTTTGATCTTTGTTATTGAACGGCTTGGAGTTTATTGACTTGCAGCAAATGGAGAGAATACAGGCCACAGGGCTACATGAGATTTTCCTCAACATGAAAGCATTAGCAGAGGCAAATCACAGGATTTGGGGTGGTGTTTAGTATTGGGGAGGAAGTGTTAAAATCATTAAGGCTTTGGTCTGGATTAAATGCTCTCAGCCAGTGGAGGTAATCCTACAGAATGGTCTCAAAAGGATTGCCTCTCTGAACGCAGCAGGAATCTGGGCCAATAGGAAGACAGACACCTCAGGCACCTGCTGAATGCCTCACTAAAATCTAACGCAGCAGCGCTCTGTGCTCTGCCTTCAGGTTGGAACGGAAGCCGGATGCTAAATATTTCTCATGAGGCACACATGCTTTCCACTTCTGTCACAAGAAAGTTGAGGATTTTGGTGACATCACTGTGTGATCATCTCTCAGGCGGTGTCTTCAGTTACAGAAATTCCACAAAGTACTCTGGTGCCCAACATTATCTGGAATGGCGGCAGGTTTGAAATGTCCTGTGGGCTCAGTGTCTGAGCTGGAACATGCCACCAGCCTGTGAGTGTGTTGTTACCTCATGTCTAGCTGATGCTGAAGGGAACCCTGAGCTCTGCAGCTGGAGGATGCTTCTCCACGTTATCTCTCTGGAGCCAGGAGAGAAAGAGTTTGTCACGTAAGGATGAAGTCGCTTTCCTTTTATGTGATAAAGAGACAGCCATGGAATCATGATAAGTCATAGCGCCTGTTGTGATTATTCGTTTCCATTTCATCATGCAAAACCATCAGGTCTGTTATGATCTATTATATTACAGAAAAATTCTCCATTGTATTATAGAATTATGTCATATTATATATTATGATCTATGCAGGACAATGTTTCTAGTACAGTGCAAGCCATGGTTGCATCATAATAAATATCTCTTGTGTCATTATGAATCACATTACATCACAGTACATTTTGATTTCACTGTGTAAAATACAACTACATCATAATAGATTCCTACTGCGTCATGATAAACCGGAATAGCTATCATGGTAATCTAATTCACTGTACTGATTTTTTTCAGACATTCCCATAAATGATTCCCTTTCATTCATGACAAAGGCTCTCAGCTACTCTTGGCACTCAGCCCCTACCATGTCCCACTTACTGAACATGATGGCAGTCGGGTTTGGAGGGGCATCTTTTCTTAGTCATTCTCCAGTTGCTATAATAAAACACCATGACAAAAGCAGATTAAAGGAGAAAAGGATGGTTTGGCTCTCAGTGAGAGCATACAGTCTCCATGGTGTGGAAACCCTGGTTGTAGGGGCTTCAGGCAACTGGTGCTCAGCACAACAAAGTTCGAGACCTCAGCCTGTGCAATGACGTCTACAACAGTTAAGAGGTGTGGCTATCCTTCTCAAGGACCAAAGTTTTATTCCCAGCACCCACATCGTGCCTCACAGCCATTGTAAATCCAGTTTTAGGGGATATGATGCCACCTTCTGGCCTCCATGGGTACTGCATGCATAAGGTGTACATACGCACATGCAGACGAGTAGCGAGAAAGAGAGAGAGAGAGAGAGAGAGAGAAGAGAGAGAGAGGAGAGAGAGAGAGAGAGAGAGAGAGAGAGAGAGAGGAGAGCACTGTAGCATAGAGATTATTAGCCTTGGAAAAGCTGAGACATCAAATCTTAAAAAACCTAAAATAATCATTAAAATTATTAAGAAAAAGAGGCTACAAAACGGAAGGGCACAAGAAAGTGCCCAAGAGGAACACTGTAAAAATAAAAAAGGATCTAACATAGTAGTGCAGTGGATAGTTACCTACAGATGTTCAGATCATAATACCTGTGAAATTCCAACTTACATTCAAAGTCAGTGACATATATTAAAGGTTTTATCTCCCTTGGGGACTTGTGCAACTGATCCTAGAATAGAGTCCCTTTAAAGTTTTTAGGACTGGCTGGTTTTTTTTTCCCTTGAGTAACGGAGGGAGGACATATGAAAAGACAGAATTCTATTTTTAGGGTGCTCAGCATCCCCCACTCTATTTTCACTTCACCCACAAGAAAAATCCCCTCAGCTAACCTTCAGCTACTTTTCTTACACCACACCTAAAAAAAAAAAAATCCTCTTGAATCCTTTCTAATGGACATCTGATGCTCAACTGTGAATACACATACAAAAAAATTTCTGTTAGAGGATTTTAGAAATTGTATGTTTAGGATACTCTCCTAAGAGATTAAACTGTGTTTAGAGAGAATATTGCCAGCATTACATAATTTGTCTGTTTTTGTTTTATGTTGTGTGGTTGTTTTGCCTGTGCTTATGTCTGTGCACTATATGGGTGCAGTGCCCAAAAGGAGTCCAGAAGAGGGCATGAGAGGGTGCAGGAAACTGAACTCAGGTCTGAAAGAGCAGCCAGAGATCTTATATGTTGAGCCATCTCTCCAGATCCCTCCAAAACCACCAGTTTTTAAAAGCTGGTACTGAAATCCAGTAGTCTGGAGTAGAGGATCAGAAAATTATGATCTGCACACCAAATATGGGTCACCTGTTGCTTCTGTAACTAAAACCCAAGTGGGACACAGCCATGCATCCTAAATGGCCACTTCTGCAGTACAAGGGCAGAGCTTGGCACTGACAATAAACATTGTTTTTAAAAAATGGAAATATTTGCTCTAAGGTCATGGTGGTTACTCTTCATTGTCAGTTTCACAGGATGTACAATCATCCAGGATTGACACCTCTGGGTGCCTGTGAGGGGCTTTCTAGGTCAAGTTAGTTGAGAAGGGAGGACCCACCCTGACTGTGGGCAGTAGCATCCCGTGGGCTGGGGGCCCCGACTAAATTTAAAGGAGAAACTGAGCTGAGTCCTAGCATCTATCTCGCTCTGCTTCCTGACGGTGGATGCAGAGTGACCAGCTGCCTCACCTTCCTGCCGCCGTGTCTTCCCTGCTGTGACGGACTGTGTGCCCTTAGATGATAAGACAACACAAATTCTCTCTTTCTTAATTTGTTAGATATTTTGTCACAGTGTCAAGAAAAAAAAACCCACCATAATATAATGAATATTTTTCAGAAAGAAAACTTTGCAAACCTTCTCTGGGCCTGGGGAATAATAGTTCAGCAGACGCCATTCAAGAATGCCTTGATGTATGTTGTGTTACCATAAGACAGTGTTTCTCAACCTGTTGGTCATGACTCCTTTGGGGTCAAATGATCCTTTCAGAAAACACAGATATTTATGACTCATAACAGTAAAATAATTACAGTTATGAAGCAGTAATGAAAATAATTTTGTAGTTGGGGGTCAGAACAACAGAAGGAACTGTATTGAAGGGTCACAACATTATGAGGTTAAGAAACTCTTTAAAGATATTAAAGGTGATCCACTCAGACCCAGAAATGCAGAGGAGTAAAATCCTACCCAAGGCCACTTGGAAAACTTACAACCCCTGGGACAGGTGTCTTTTAACTCAACATCATACAGCAAGAGCCTTTTGATACAACCCACATGGTTTTTCCTCTTGTAGCAGTCAGCCCTTCTCTTCAGTGTTGCTTACACTTATCCAGAGTCCAAAATTATTAAATAGAAAATTCCAGGAAAAGTATTCCATAACTCATAACAGTGGACCGTTCCTAGTTGTGTGATAGAATTTCCCCCCTGTTTTCCTTTATCCCAATTAGAACCTGGCTTCAGCATGACCACACTGTGGATGTTACCCTCCCATTAATCAGCAGGCAGCCATCTTAGTAATCAGGTTAATGTGTTCATTTTTTCACATTGCTGGGCCAAAGCAACTCATTTCTCAGTTAATAACAATCCAAAAGGTCCAAAAGTGACCCATACATGCCATCTGTATAGTTCTTCCTTTAACTGAAGACATAAAAGAAAAAAAAATTATCAACTCAGTAAGGGGGCAAGCACTGGTTACTATCCTTAATTTTATAGTGGAGGTTTATGTTAAACTTGATCAGAGGTACATGCACACAGGAAAAGACACAGTGCATGTGTGTTCATCCCTCTCTGTGGTTCCAGGTACCCACTCTGTTGGAGAATATCCTTCACGGAGAAGGAGGGACTACTGCATTATCAGTATGTGTTAGCATGAATCAGCGTTGATACACTGCTTTTGTTATTTCTCCCTCCCTCCCTCCCTCCCTCTCTCTCTCTCTCTCTCTCTCTCTCTCTCTCTCTCTCTCTCTCTCTCTCACACACACACACACACACACACGTGCATGCACACATGTGTTCACGTGATTTATTTAGTATTAGTGTTTTGCCTGCCTGCATGTATATGCATCATGTGCATGCCTGGTACCCATGGAAGTCATTGGATGCCCTGGAATTGGAGTTATAGATGGTTGTGAGGTGCCATGTGGGTACTGGGAATTGAACCCAGGTCCTCTTCAAGAGCAGCCAGTGCTCTTAACCTTTGAGCCATCTCTTTAACTCCTATTCTTTTGTTTTTGTCTAATTTCCTCTTTCTGTCCCAGGTCCTTTCCTAGGATACCTTTAGCCCTCACAGGAGACAATTTAGCACCAGTGTCAAAGGGTCCTCTGACAGCAATGTTTATATCCTCCCTCCCTGACAATCTGACCCCAGTGACTTCACTGGGGACCGAATCAGCTGCTTCCTGGGAGAGACAACAGGCAGTCTCCAGACCTCCTTTTCTTTCTCTTTCTAGTAGTTTGCTTGGGTATTGAGGATCATGCAGAGAGGCAGCCCTTCCAGGCTGGCAGTGGTGAGGAGTGTTTTCAAATGCTTGAGTATCCCCTCAATTTCCCCTCAGCTATGGCTTCCCTCGGAGACCCCACAAGGTCACATCAAGTCTCTTAAAATTAAACTGTGGTGAATTCAGAACAGACGGGGCTTTGGCAAGGCTTTCCTCTCCTGCTCCTAATGCCAAGATGCCAAGCATCGTGCTGCTCATCTTCCCACAGGTCTGGCAGCAGAGGGTGGAACTCTGCCCACCCCCTTCCATAAATCCATAGTTCAGAGTCATAAAGGAGAAAGCAGGGAACAGAGGTGGGGTGGGATGCCGAGTGAGCTTTACAGACATTCTAGGGCCTGGAAGGAAGCAAATCCCTCAAAGTTAGATGGCAGCTGCTCTGTTTAGCACATCTGTGCTGAGTCAGAGGTTGTGGGGGCTGTAGGCACATGGCTCTGACAGCTCCCACCCATTAAAACAATCCCCTGGTGTCCGCTGAGGACTTGGGATCTTAATCGGGGCTGATATTTTAGCTCCTGCTAATTAGCATCAATGGTCCCCGGAACACAAAGCGTTCGCTTCATTGGTGCTTGTCTCTTGTTAATCGTGCCTGGCTCTTCAGCCCCAGACGACCAGAATGACGGAATCACAATTCAAAATAGCAAACAGCCCTGATAGAGTCTTTCAATTTCACTCTGAAACGTCACAAGGCAGGCCTCCATTCCTCTGCATTGCCCTCAGCATGCTTATCTTCCAAGCTCCTACGGAACATCCCACTGAGGAATATCGCACTGAGGGGCCAACACTCAATGGCTTTTCTAGCTCGAAGTTACAAAAGCCTTTTCCACAATCATCCTCCAAACATGGTCAGGTGTGTCACAGCAAGAGCCCCACTCCCGGTACCAATTTGTCTTAGGTAGGGTTTCTATTACTGCAAAACCCAATGACCGAACCAAACTGGAGAGGACAGGGTTTATTTGGCTTACACTTCCACATAGCTGTTCATCACCAAAGAAAGTCAGCAAGGCAGGAGCCTGGAGGCAGGAGCTGATGCAGAGGCCAAGGAATGGTGCTGCTTACTGGCTTGCTCCCCCATGGTTTGCTCAGCCTGATTTAAAAAAAAAAGGAGAGAGAGAGAACCCAGAACTACCAGGCCAGGGATGGCATCACCCATAATGAGCTGGGCCCTCCTTCACTGATCACTAATTAAGAAAATGCCTTACATCTGGATCTGATGGCGATATTTTCTTGACTGAAGCTCCTTCCTCTCTGATGGCTCTAGCTTGTGCCAAGTTGACATAAACTAGCCAGTACAGTACAGTGTGGAACCAACGAGCTGGCTCTATGTAGTGCACGGACCCTGTATAACCAAGCTTCTGATGCTCAAACACCGGGTGACAGTGTTTGACACTGTTTGACAGATAAAGAGCTGGCGGTGGTTGCCTGCTATGTTGATTATTTTTCTGTTACTGGGATAAAACACAGCAACCCTGAGCTGGTTCCTGGTTGCCTCAGCTCTCACTCCAGTTCCCGAACAACCCTAGCCTCTGAGTTGGGTACCGGCAAGTTGTCTTGGCAACAGAGCTGTAGAATGGGTCAGAGAAATGAGAGAGCAGCTGATGAGGTTGAGAGCATCAACAGCAGAACGAGGGAGGGAGGCAGAAATAGAGACCGGGGAGCTGGTGGCCGGTTGTAAGGAGCTACAGAGGAAAACCCGAACACTGTGGTTGGTTCTTTAGGACCAAAACCAAACCCCACACCCTTGAGCCTCCACCTCCTTAAGGTTCCAGAACCTTCCAAAACAGCGCCACCTGCTGGGGTCCAGATGTTAAGACACCTGAGCCTGTTGGGGACATAATGCGTTTAAGCCACTAACAGAGAAGCACTGCCCCTCCAGAAATTGTTATCTGGGGGATGGGGAAAAGGCCATATGGTCTGCTGGTCAGCCCTCCTCCACTCCATGAGGAATGTTAACGAGCCCAATCTTGTGATGGCCATGTAATGCCTGAAGGGTGGCTGTCCATAGCACAGGCTGGTCTCTAGTTCCCGTGGTGTGACTGTGATGGGCAGGATTGCTGTCTTGATGGGCAGATCTAGAAATGGGGCTTCAAGGGATTCAAAGGAATCTGGAGAGAAGAGGGGAGCCATTAGTGTACAGCAGGGCTCTAGATAGTGAAGAAACAGTTGAATCAGGAGGAAGAGTCAAATGTACATTCTAAGTGAAAGATAGAAGATGAGACTGGAAGGTAATTTGGGGTCATGCTGTGACTCAGAAGGAAAGCTGTAGGAATGTGAATGCCAAAGGGATGACACAGGATTCAGGGGCAGATGAATAGCTGGCTTGGTGCTATTTTGTTCTATTATAAAAATAGAGTGTTGAGGCAGTTCAATAAACAATTTCTTCATTTTGGAATATAGATATTGATTTTGTTGTCTGCCCATCACATGGTATTCTGCAAGGAGACTCTCCGTCCCTCTGCAGTGTTATTAAAATGTGTGTATGTGTGTGTGTGTGTGTGTGTGTGTGTGTGTGTGTGTGTGAGAGAGAGAGAGAGAGAGAGAGAGAGAGGAGAGAGAGAGAGAGAGGAGAGAGAGGAGAGAGGAGAGAGAGAGAGACTTGGTCGAGAGGAAAACATGCCCCTTCCTTAGAAATATTTTGATTTATTTCTTCATGTGTGTATGTGTGTCTCCATGTTTGTGCCCATGAGGGCAATACCTGAGGATGCAGAAGAGGACATCACATTCCTCTAGAATCAGAGGTACTGGTGGTTGTGAACTGTGCAACATGGGTGCTGGAAACCAAACTTTGACCTCTACAAGAGCAGCAAATGCTCCTGTTCTTGGAGAGATCCTGCCTTGTGTACACACACACACACACACACACACACACACACACACACACCTGCCACTGGCTGCAGAGAGATGCTGGTTGATGAGCTAACAACATCTTTATCCTTGAGGTGATGGAAACCACTGGCAGCTGATGTTCTGGAAGGAGCCATACTCTCTGGGAAAGGAAGAATTCTCATCCATCCAATAAGGGACATCCTCCTGAAAGGCTGACTTTGTGGCTGCCGTATTCATTTCTGCCCACCAGTGTCTCCCTGGAACAATCTTTCATCCTGAATCACCATACTCCATCTGAGTGGACAGCTGAGAGACTGTGCCACTTCAGGGAATCCCTTACTTCTCTTCCTGGACACTCATGAAGGCCATGCCCCATACACCTGCAGCCTTCTCTGAGAGGCTCATTTTCTGTCAGCAGGGCAACTCAGGGTCCCACTAGGAGGAAGGAGAAAGGCAGGAACATGTCACCCACGGAAAAATCCTCAAGTCCAGTTAGATCTATGCCCCTTTTCCTCTTCAATGTCTTTGCAGTGTTGGTCCTTAGCTCCATTCAACACACACTGTCTGGTGCTTTGTTATCTTGTCATGATTTTAAATGTTGTCTGTTTTGATTGTAAGAGATAGGGAGGGAGGGAGGAGAGAGAAGATAGAAAAGAAGTCAGAGAGAGGAAAGGCAGAGGAGGAGGAGGAGCAACAGAGAAATACAGAGACAGAAAAGCAGAGACAGAGGGAGAGGCAGCAGAGAAGAGGAAAGAGGGATGAACGAATAAATGAATGAATGAATTTATATTTAAGTATCATTATTATGCCCTAGGAAGAGCCTGTAGGAGGCCAGTGACTAATGTAGAGCCTCATCCACAGTTTTGTAGTCAGGTGTCCTGAGTGTGATTTCTGGGTCTTGAGAAGCGTGTGAACCCAGGTCTATAGGTTCATCCAGGCCTCCCTGCTGTTAGAGATTCAGCCGCCAAGGCCTCCAGGAAGACAGTCTGCTAGTGCACTAAGCTCAGCAGGGCCAACCCCACAGACATCCTCCAGTTCTGCTTAGGCAGTGCAGGCAAGCAGGCATGCCGCAGTATTCTTTATGTTAAGCTCAAAATATTAACAATCTTTTACTCTCTATAAAACCAGAGTCTGTTTTCTCCTTGGAGTCTTAGAAGTAAACATGAACTTCTCTCTCCCTCCCTCTCTCCCCCCCCCCTCTCTCTCCCTCTCCCAGCAGGGCTTTAATTTGGTCGCTTTAGGCTGTAGATTCCACTTTTTCAGCCAACAGTGCAGTGACGAGAGCTATTACCCATGATGTAGCCCTGCAGTGATGCAGAGAGCACCCTCCTGAGAATACAGATACTCAGAGTGGTAACACACATGTACTTATACACATGCAAACACATACATGTGCACACACATATACACACATACAAAACCATTAAACACAAAAACACACACACGCATGTACATGTGTATACAAACATGCATGCATGTATACACATATACAGAGAAATACGTACACATGTATACATACAAACAAACTCAACACACAGACATATACACACAGATACATACATATACAAGGACACAAACATACCACCAAGATGTACACGAACAAATATGCAAACAGACTGAGACACTATACAACACACACACACACACACACACACACACACACACGTCAGGCACACAAATACGGGCCATTTAGAGGACTACTAGATTTGCGATATATATATATATAATTTTACTTTTTTGCAAAGTATGGGGATTGTGAAGACCAAAATCCCAGTATAGATTTTTCTTACTCTTTATGTTTTGTTTTCTTCAAGGTGTTTCATTCTCGGGAGCCCACCAGAGACCCTGAGAATGGATGTCTGAGAGGTGCGGGAACGGGCGAGGAGCCCACAATGAAGTGATTAGGAAAAGAATCGATCACTCCAATAGGGTGATGAGGGTCTCCAGCGAGGGGAGGTAATGAAGGATGGATGGGCAGGGTTTCCTCCTGACACTCACAGGATAGATGGCGCCCTGGTTACTCCGTAGTCAGCAAAGAATAATAGCTGGGGTACACAATATTTCACTAAGAACAACGACTGCTGCCGCTTGAAGTCAGAGAAAAAGAACTAATAAACACTTTCGCTGAACTAAAGTCAATAGCGTGTTGGTCTGGAACCACTACGGAAACGGAGGATGCTTTGTGCAGCAGCTGTAGACGCTTAGAACTGAGTGAGTGAGGTGAGAGTGACCTCAGGCACAGAACCTGACTCCATGCTGTGGGACAGCTTCCTCTTTAATGCAAGACTTCCTCTGGGAAGGGGCCTGGAGACTGCAGAGGCAAGCAAACTTCATAGTCTGGGAAAAGGTGAAACTCAAAAGGGTCCTGAGTCCCAGTCAACCCCTGCTGCGGGTGAGGGACAGTCAGTCTGGCTGTAAGTAACTTCAGTGTACTGGTTTGGTTTTATGTCAACTTGACATAAGCTAGAGTCATCAGAGGGGAAGGAGCCTCAATCGAGAAAATGCTTCCATGAGATCCAGCGTTTAGTGATGAGTGGGGGGGCAGGGCCCAGCCCATTGTGGGTGATGCCAATTCTAGGCTGGTAGTCCTAGGTGCTATAAAAAAGTAGGCTGAGCAAGCCATGGGGGGCAAGAATGTAAGCAGCACCCCTCCATGGCCTCTGCATCAGCTCCTGCCTCCAGGCTCCTGTACAGCTTGAGTTCCTGTCCTGACTTCCTTTGGTGATAAATGGCGAGTATAAAGCTGAGTAAACTGTTTCCTCCCCAACTCGCTCTTTGATCATGATGCTTCATCACAGCAATAGAAACCCTAACAAAGATACCCAGTGAAAATTCAGTTTGCCAGGCTGTCCTTGTGTGCAACTGCGGCTGTGGTTTGATATAGATTCCCTATCTGAGGTGAGTAGATGTGTGTGTGTGTGTGTGTGTGTGTGTGTGTGTGTGTGTGTGTGTGTATGTGTGTCTTATATCTGGGAAAAGTGTCACATAATTCATGATTCTTCAGAACAGATCTCTTAGTGACAGCCCAGACTGGAAATTATATGATGGAGGATCTGATTACACACACACACACACACACACACACACACACCAGTGTTTCAACTCCTTTGGGGTCTCATATCAGATATTCTGCATATCAAATATTCATATTACAATTCATATCAGTAGCAAAATAATTATAGTTATGTAGTAACAACCAAAGAATGTTATGGCTGGGGGTCCACCACACCATGAAGCACTGTATTGAAGAGTTGCGGTATTAGGAAGGTTGAGAACTGCTACATTAGATCATATTGCAGTCCATGATAAGATCTACTAGTGCAGCAATGGCCACTTGCACTCTAGGGAGGCTGAAAGCCCAGGCTTCTGCAGTCCAAGCCTGCTGCTAAAAGTCTGAAAGATTCCGGGAGAGATGCCCGGTCTTCAGTCTACACTGGAAAGTCACAGAAGCTGGCTTCCGGTGTCAGCAAAGGATGCAGCAGCAGTGGCAGCAGAGTGGATGCACTCACCAGCAAGGAGCAAAGGTTGGCAGGCCAGAGCAGCATTGTCTTTCCCTTTATCCTGGTCTGCTGCCAACTCTGTGGGAAGGTCTTGTCTTCTGTAATTAATCCTTTCGGGAAACATCCTTATAAACCCACACACAGAGGCAGTTGCAGCTCTTATTTGATCACAGAACCAATAAAGTTGACAACTGGGATTAGCTATCACACTGCCCATCTTACAGAGAAGGAGCCAAGTTCCAGATAATGAACTGGTCAGAATTCACAAATCAGGGTAGCATAGGGAGGAAAGCAGAGCATGCATATGTGGACAACTCATGAGGTAGAGGAAAAGAACCATCTGGAAGGAATTGAACTTGGGTCCTCTGCAAGAACGGTGCATGTTCTTAACCTCGGAGCCATCTCTCGAGCCCAACACATTGCTTTTAAGTCATAACCTGTCCTTTGTTGTTCTCCAGAGCCTCATGTTGGTACCCTGATCCAAGACATCGTCCCACAGACTTTAGAGGATTTAATACTTTATTTTTTAAAAAAGATTTATTTATTTACTTATTATGTATACAGTGCTCTTCCTGTATATATACTTTCAGGCTAGAAGAGGGCACCAGATCACATTATAGATGGTTGTGAGCCACCATGTAGTTGCTGGGAATTGAACTCAGCACCTCTGGAAGAGCAGTCAGTGCCCTTAACCACTGAGCCATCTCTCTAGCCCCCGAGGATTCAATACTTTAAAAGTTCAGTGTCTCTTTAAAAATCTGAAGTGGGCGCCTGTAAAATGACAAACAAATGAACAAACAAACAAACACCAAGCCAAACTAAAACCAAAACCAAACCAAACCCTCCAAATATTAAAATAAGGGGGGGCTGGGCAGGGGTGTCACACACCTTTAATCCTAGCCCATGAGAGACAGAGGCAGGTGGATTTCTTTGAGTTCAAGGGCAGCCTGGTCTGTAGAGCTAGTTCCAGGACAGCCAAAGCTATACAGAGAAATCCTGTCTCAAAAAAAAAAAAAAAAAAAAAAAAAAAAAAAAAAAAAAAAACAAGGGGTGGGGTGGGGTGGGGTTGGGGTGGGGCCTGGGCAGATTAATAATCCTATCAGGAGAGAGGATCCAAGATGGCGGCGAGCAGTGTGGACCGCGTTTGGAGGCTCCAGTGAACAATTCAGGGAATTGCACAGATTTCTGAGCCAGGAACACCGAGGTCCGAACATCACGGCAGCGGGAGTGCTCCACGGTTCGGAGGGACCAGGGTGCGGAGGACCTGCGTGCCCCTGCACACGGGAGGAGCGTGGTTTTTCTCTGATCGGAGCGGCAGCGGTAGAGGCGGCAGCACCAGCGGCACCAGCAGCGGCGGCTGAGGTTTGCAGCTCATAGCCTTCCGGTGGAGGCGATTGGTGTGGTGGCTGGTGGGAATTGCTGCGGGAGAGGGGACTCGGGGCAGGATTTGGGTCGCGTGGAGCCTTTGGACCCAGATTGGACTCGGCGGACAGTTCGGCCCCAGAGTCCCGGGTATTGGCCCGGCCCAGCAACAATTCTGCCTGAGGCACTAACTCAGCGTGGCCATAGCTCCCCTGCTGTGGCGCAGGCTTAGTTGAGCACGCTGCTCCACACTAGGCACTACCTCAGCTCAGCGGCAGCTCCCCTGCGGTGACACAGTCTGGGCGGAGCACTTGGGTTCACCACAGGCGCTAACTCAGAGCAGCCGCAGTTCTCCTGCTGTGGCGCAGGCTTGGTGACGTGCTCGGTTCCATCCTAGGCACCACCTCAGCTCAGCGGCAGCTCCCCTGCGGGGACACAGTCTGGGCGGAGCACTTGTCCCACCACTGGCGCTAACTCAGAGCAGCTGCAGTTCTCCTGCTGTGGCGCAGGCTTGGTGACGTGCTCGGTTCCATCCTAGGCACCACCTCAGCTCAGCGGCGGCTCCCCTGCGGGGACACAGTCTGGGCGGAGCACTTGTCCCACCACTGGCGCTAACTCAGAGCAGCCGCAGTTCTCCTGCTGTGGCGCAGGCTTGGTGACGTGCTCGGTTCCATCCTAGGCACCACCTCAGCTCAGCGGCAGCTCCCCTGCGGGGACACAGTCCGGGTGGAGCACTTGTTCCACCACTGGCGCTAACTCAGAGCAGCCACAGTTCTCCTGCTGTGGCGCAGGCTTGGTGACGTGCTCGGTTCCATCCTAGGCACCACCTCAGCTCAGCGCAGCTCCCCTGCGGTGACACAGTCCGGGTGGAGCACTTGTTCCACCACTGGCGCTAACTCAGAGCAGCCACAGTTCTCCTGCTGTGGCACAGGCTGGACAGAGCTCTCGGTTCCACCAGCTCTAAGACTCTGGTTGGACACAGTGTACAGTTTGAATCCAGAATTCCTGGCTGAGATTGGTGGTCAGTTCGGGCCCTGAGTCAATAACTGACCACAGCACGCACTTTGGGCCAAAAGGCCCTAGTGGAGCTTGGTGCATAGTCCCAGCCCAAAAATTCTGGCTGGGCCCTGTGTGCATTTTGGGCCCAAAATCCCTAGCTGAGCTTGGCAGACGGTTCTGGCCCTGAGAATCTAGCTGAGTTCTGCCCGTGGTTCGGTCCCAGTGCTCCTGGCTGGACTTGGCAGGGAACACAGAAGGCTGTGGATACCTTGGCCTGACCCAACGCTCATTCAGAGACCCAGAACAATTGCAGGATCCACAGCAGAGAGGGACTGAGGATCACTGGCTGTGAGAGACCAGAACAACAGGGCTAACCTCCTAACATCCACACCAGTGAAGCTTTGAGCTCGCAGCCTAGGGAAATCGTAAGAAAACAAGTGAATCTATCATCAGACACCCTCCATTCAACTCTGGAAGCTACCCAACAAAAACAAAGACGGCAAGATGTCTAAAGGACAACGAAAAAGCATACGCAAAAAACCCAAAACAACATGGCGTCTCCAGTTTCCAGCTATCCCAAAGAAAACCACCCAGAGAACTCAAATACAACGGAAATACAAGAAAATGACCTCAAATCCTTAGTAATGAGGATGATAATGGAGGAAACAAATAAAATTCGTAATCAAATGCAGGAAGACGCAGACAAACAGGTGAGAGACATAAAAGAAGCACATAGAGTGGAACTGGAAAAATTGCAGGAAAATGCAAACAACCAGATGAAAGAAATAACTAAAACGGTTCAAGCTCTGAAGACCTATAAGAGGCAATGGAAGAAACTCAGGAATATACAAAAAATCAGATGAAAGAAATCAAAAAATCAGTTCAAGATCTGAAAATGAAAATGGATTCAATGATAAACACACAGACAGAAGAAAAACGAGAACGTGAGACCTCAGAGAAGAAGGCGAGCAACACAGAGGTGAGCTTTTCTAACAGAATTCAAGAGATGGAAGAACGAATCTCAGGGCTAGAAGATACAATCACAGATATTGAATCAACCATTAAAGAAAATGCCAAATCTGGAAACTCCTGACACAAAACATCCAAGAAATTAAGGACACCATGAAAAGAAGAAATTTGCGGATAATAGGCATTGAAGAAAGAGAAGACATCAGACTCCAGGGCCCAGAAACTATTCTCAACAAAATCATAGAAGAAAATTTCCCCAATCTAAAGAAAGAGATGCCTATAAACATACAAGAGGCCTACAGAACACCAAATAGAATTGACCAGAAAAGAAAAACTGCCCGCCACATAATAATCAAAACACAAACATGCAGAACAAAGAAAAAATATTAAAAGCTGCAAGGGAAAAGGGCCAAATAACATTTAATGGTAAACCTATCAGAATTACACCTGACTTCTCAGCAGAGACCATAAAAGCCAGAAGGGCCTGGACAGAGATCCTGCAAACCCTAAGAGAACACAGATGCCAGGCCAGACTACTTTACCCAGCAAAATTATCAATAACCATTGATGGAGGAAAACAAAATATTCCATGACAAAAACAAATTCAAACAGTACCTATCCACAAACCCAGCTTTACAGAAGGTACTAGAAGGAAAACTCCATCCCAAAGGGTCAAGCTACAACCAAAACTACCCAGGAAATAGATAACTATCCCATGGCAAAAACACAACTACACAAACGCTCGACTGGAAACAACATCAAAATTAAGACTCTTAACAGTCACTGGTCATTAATATCTCTCAACATCAATGGCCTCAATTCTCCAATAAAAGACACAGACTAACCGAATGGGTACATAAACAAGACCCAACATCTTCTGCATCCAAGAAACACATCTCACCCATAATGAAAGGCATTACCTCAGGGTAAAAGGTTGGAAAAAAATATTCCAAGCAAATGGTCACAAGAAGCAAGCAGGTGTAGCCATTTAGTATCGAACAAAATAGACTTTTCAACCAAAATTAATCAAAAGGGATGAGGAAGGACACTTCATACTCATCAAAGGTAAAGTCAACCAAGATGACATCACAATTCTGAACATCTATGCTCCCAATACAAGGGCACCCACATATGTAAAAGATCTCCTAAAAAAGCTTAAACCACACATCGATCCCACACAATAATAGTGGGAGACTTCAACACCCCACTCTCACTGAAGGATAAGTCATTGAAACAGAAACTAAGCCGAGAATAACATCATTAACCAATGCCATGGGTCAAATGGATCTAACAGATATCTATAGAACCTTTCACCCAAACAAGAAAGAATACACCTTCTTCTCTGCACCCCATGGAACCTTCTCCAAAATTGATCACATCGTAGGTCACAAAGCAAGCCTCAACAGATACAAGAGGATTGAAATAATACCTTGTATCCTATCAGATCACCATGCTCTTAGGCTGCAATTCAACAACAACAGAAATAACAAAAAGCCTACACGTTTGTGGAAACTAAACAACTCTCTGCTAAATGACACCTGGGTCAGGGAAGAAATAAAGAAAGAAATCAAGGAGTTTCTGAAATTCAATGAAAATGAAGAAACAACATACCCAAATTTGTGGGATACATTGAAAGCAGTGCTAAGAGGAAAATTCATAGCACTAAGTGCCTTTAAAAAGAAATTGGAAACATCGCACATAAGCATCTTAACAACACAACTGGAAGCCCTAGAAAAAAAGAAGCAGAAACA